>NC_135526.1:6950000-7252083 GCF_051989575.1 Stigmatopora nigra
TTTTCTTGAGCCACGATAAAGATATGGTCACAACTTGGCTCTCTTCCTCTGTTTCCCGCCCAAAGCCAATATTGTTTGGGGACTCTGTGTCTGCTCCTGACAGAAATGAATTCCGCCAAAGCGAAGATAGCCTATATTGCTGTGCAGAGTATGAGCCTTATGCTGTTTGCTGCATTCCACAATACGCACATAATGCCCCTGCACATTTATGCCCCTGCTGGTTGTAGACACAGCAGCGAGATGAACGGTAGACAAATTCACTCTTGTTTGGAATTACAATTTCTCAACTTATAGAGTGCGCTACCGCTGTTCTGTCCAAAGAGTTTACACACCAGCCAATTCATGAATGCTGACGGGAGAGAAAATGGAAAGATAGAGGTTTTTCTTCCACTACCTTTCAAAGGCAATGTCCTATGAATACAGACATAGCATTTTTTTCCGTCTCCACACTCATTTCTCCACATTCATTTAGTGTCTAAACATGAAATGAAGCCAAATCCACACATAATCCACGATTCCCAGACCCCTCCTACCCTAATGAAGCCAATATTCATCTTTACTAACCACAGCTCTAATTCGACAAAGTAATCCCTGAAATGAGACCCATTCATCTATCTATGCAGTCAACCTGTGGTGTTAGAAGTCGTACATACTATGTATATTATACTCTAAATACTTCTTCTAATTAGAGCTACATTGAGGGTCTTTGCATGACATTCCATATGGTCCCCCTGGTCAAGTATCATAGCCATTTTAATATATTTCAACATAAGGATTTTAGGCTTAATTGCCGGCATATTGGAATGGAGTTATGGCATTACACTAATTGAAAAGTGGTATTTATTGCACTTGCACACATCACTATCTACATTGGTTTCGGCAACGAGTAAGAAGCCTGGAAGTGAAGAAAGCTAATTGAAATATAATTCCCCGAAGACAGATGTTCATTTTAATTGTCTTTGTGTGCATGTTTTTCCCGGTCTGTGTGTGTAGTTAAGAGGGTGTGGCATTTTTTTGTAGCCTGAAGTAAGTTGCTAGTCACTTGTCTAATCAACAGCTGGAGCCTCGTGCAATTCCCTTCCTCCTTTCCACCCACATATTAATTCAACCTTCGGAAGCTATTAGGCTCTGTTTTGCATGTAATACAATTTCTGTGAACACATTCATGCAATAATCTATGACATTTGCAGTTATGATAAGCTAAAATCAAATTCAACCAATCTTTCCATGTTCTATTTGGTTCATCGTTAATTCCAATGGTTCTGTGGCTCAGGCTACTCAATGGGAAATTGACAAACAATGACATTTTCAATGGGTGAAATTCAAAGACCCTTTTCTGGCTATTTGAAAGTTAAAGACTGCAATTGAGGCACCACTTTTTGAAAGGCACAGGTATTCGTTCCTGTGACAAATTTGTAAGCCAGCACCCCTATTACTGCAGTCCTGTAAAGCTGCTAAAAATGGATTCTGTGAATTCTATCCCATCTCTTGTTGAATGAATGGTTTCTTGATTAATTGTATCTTCCAGTAAATGATACGCAATGACGTGAACTACTTGGCTGAAACCTGCGAAGCAGCTCTTTATTCCATTAGTTCAATTAGTTTACAGTATTAAGAAGATTACCATGACAGTAGTAATGATAAATTGAGCTTTATAGTACATGCACTGAACAGAGAGTTGGCACCGAAACAACCATTTAGAACACTCGGCAAGGATGAGGAAGTGCATTTGGTGATGTCTTAAAGCAACTGTGAAAGGACACCATAACCCTGGTATATTTTTAGCAAATCTCTTTCTTTCATCGTTTTTGGACTAATGCAATATATCTCTGGGAGACCCTTATTTCCAACACTCCCACTTTTTTGCTAAAAATAAATAAACAAAAAAATAGATCTGAAAGCATATACAATTTGAAATCTGGTGCGCTTCTTGTCAAACTTGCTTTCAACCTTTTGTACAGGCAAGTGATAATTAATTCAAGTGATAACATCTTTGAACAGTTGTCAAAACACAGAAACTGCTACCATTTGATTCTGGTAAGCAACAACATTCATAATGTGCTTAGGGGCACTTGCAGTACACTATCTGCATGTGTGTCCAAATTTCATCACTTCTGCACCATCTGTCTTTTTTGCTATATTGCAAATCCACTGCCGGCTCTTCAACATTATTCCTCCCCATTCCAAATGGTGCACACCCCTGTGCTTCTTTCTATTATCTCGTTCAGTGGAACAGTGACTTTGTGCCAATGACTTTTTTTGGGGGGGGAAATCCTGTGGCTAGTTTTGCATTCAGCACTAAAGTCCCACAAATATGTTTTATGCACGCTACAATGCTCTGTATTTTGTAACATTAATCATAACAAGCTCCTTTTTTTCTAGTGCTTGCCATTGCTTGGAATATGTTTGAGTGGTCCATTTTATGTAAGGACCTGGGAAGATACAAATACATTATGAATAAAGATAAACAATTCACCATAAAGAAAGAAAAAATAAAAACACACGTGCAAAAATAGCATGACATTGTTATTCTGGTTCAGTTTTCTTCCCTGATTAAAGTCTGAAGTTTGATCTCTTTTCAAACATACACACCTACTGTGTTTACACAGTTCTATAGCTTCTTCTTGGTTCAGTTTCCTTCTCCTTCTTTGAACATTCATAATATTCACAGCATTTGTTTGCACGCTGCTTCAACACAGCAAGTGTCACGTACTACTACTCGAGTCTCACCAGGGTTCAGCTCAGTAGTTTTATTGCTAACTTATCCCCACTTCTAATCAAACTGCTTCCCCGACCCTAAATCTCCTGCTGTGGAAACAAATAAGCTATTATGGGTGTAAATGGTCTCCAATTACCACTAATTTCAATGCGTATCTTAAAGATATTTGCTTTTCTTTCCCACTTGGCTTCAGTTGAGTAGCAGAAGAATTGTGAAATGGATCATAAGCAGACACACTTGTTAAAGATAGAACATAAGCATTCTTATTAGAAAATCTGTGGGGGTTTCTGTTCTTCCTCAACTCGATTTTTAAGGACACGATTCTCAGTATCCTTTATCTTAGTTATTTGTATTTCTTACTTTGAACTCTCTACTCACGACTCACTATTATCCACAAGCAACTGTGTTCCAGCCTTAAATTCCTTCTATTACTATTTATATAACTTCAATTCAATCATTGCACTAGTTACTTTTTGTTGAATGATGGTTTTGATGTTTGTTTGAGTTTCTTCTGAGACATTTTGCTTCCGCAAATACATGCGCTTCTATAATTTATACAGACCAACATGCCCATAGACTACGTGGATTCAGTTCAAATGCACAAGATAATGTTAATCTGTGCTAATCCTCTGTGAAGGACTCACAGAAAAAAATATTGCACCACTTTCTAGTTGTCTCACGGAGGAGGAAGGCAAGAGGAATAATATTAATGGAGAAATATTTAAGGAAAATTGCAGTATCTTATATACACACAACAACAATGTGTAAACCCAACACATAGAAAAACCTCTCTGGGATTAAGCAATGATCCTAAATCCTTCACGTAAACACTGGTGATCCTAATCCTAATTTTATTTAAAGTGTCACTAGACATTTGGACTCCTCCAGATTGTCTATAATTCTAGATTCTAACTTGATCCAGCGTGGACTATTTTTAAAAAGGTTCCCTAAGGAGATAACCTACACATTGCCTAATCCTATCACCTCTTATCACCTCCTTTTGACCTCCAAAGGCATTCGGATTTTGGTACAGAAGATAATCAACTCGCATAGGCCCACAGATTTCATTTGTAGTATATCTTTAGCAAATCATGAATTCCTTTACCACTGTGAACAAAGTTTGGTAGTATTACTACTGTTGGAAATTTAATGATTATAATCCCTTGCAATACTGAGGCAAGTGCTCCTCATCATATTGCACAAGATAGCATGTAATAAATTGAAGATGTATGACAAAAGTTGGAAATGTGCTGTCAGCAGGATTCACATCCTGTACAACCATACACATTCAACTACAGCGATTTATTTAATGGGGTTTCACTCAGGCTGAGTTTGTTCCTCATTTAAATTGTTAGATAGTATTTCTTGTAAAAGCACCATTTGCTCATTGTGATAAAAGTGATAAAAAAATCATCTTAGAAAGAGCATATTATGCTCATTGGAAAATTGTTGGTTTTAACAGCATCAATGTTTTTGTCAAATAATCTACAATATGCAACTTTTGAAAAAGATCAGCCAT
This sequence comes from Stigmatopora nigra, assembly GCF_051989575.1. Lineage (NCBI taxonomy): Eukaryota > Metazoa > Chordata > Actinopteri > Syngnathiformes > Syngnathidae > Stigmatopora > Stigmatopora nigra. Next base: position 6,954,239 of record NC_135526.1, read on the forward strand.
TAAGAAACACAAAAAAAGCATGAATGTCTGTGTGAGAAGGGTAAAACTGTATATAAAAAATGTACCACTTTCTTACACATTTCCAATCTTCAAGTGGCTCTGAAATGTATCCTTTGCTGTAAATGGCTGTTCGCTGAGAGAAAAAATGCTTTAGATGGATAACAACAGGGTAAAGGAGACTCATCAAGTAGAAGGGCGCTGTGATGCATCAGGGACGCTGATGGAGTTTCTTGTGATGTCTTGCAAGTCTAAGTTGTTTCCTGCGGCTTGTCTGGGATCTTTCAAGACATCGACCTGGCCGCAGCCAAACCAGAGCTTTCCTGTGATGAGATGTGATGAGACAGCGATGGGGTTAACGGCAAACATTGCATGTTGGAGTGTCATCAAGGTGTGGAGGGATGAGATATTTGAAGAGTTGTTAGGGGGTAACAGGAGGGATCCAAGCAGAAGAGGATTTAGAGGAGTTCACATCTGCTCCTTCACGACAGGGTAGGAATTGGGAATCCAGAAAGATGACCCTATAGGGTTTTGGGGAAGAAAAACAGCAGTGGTAGAGTGTTTTATAATGGCACAGAGAAGAAAGGAGTGGAGAAAAAAACAACAGTCAGGCATGAGATATTCAGTAAATGAGCCTTGACATTGCTTCAACAATACAAACGTGCACACCCAATCTCTGAAATCTGAATAATGTATTCAAGCAGTTGGAGTAATTTATTATGCATGGAGATATGATCATAAATAGAGCAATGTTGAAGAATTGCCACTTTAAACATTTTATTTGAGGAGTAAATAGATGGAACAGGTTAGAAAACTAACAGCAGGCACTGATTTTCTCTTTTTATTGTTTGTTTTTCGACTGTTTTTCCGTAAATGAAGACTTCTACATATAAAGAGTAGTTTTTATTTTGACTTTTTTTCACTTATTCACAGCATTTTGGTCTTTCGGTCAGTCCATGTCCTCCCACGGTCTGTCTTGGATTTCTGCCTCAGACCTTTCCACCTCACCCTGGGGATTTTATCTTGGAGGGGTGCTCTCTTTATGAGAATCCTCCAATTGGCAGACAAGCACCCTTGTCAAACAGCATTCATTGCACTGGCATGGATATGAGCGGTGTTTTAACAAGCACTTTTGAGTAAGGCAGAAAGTGCATACCAATGGAAAAGCAGATCTTGAGACTAATTTAAACAGGCACTAAAGTTTAAAGCACCTTTGCTTTCAGCCGTTCATCAAGATTTTCAATAGTTATTTGTATTGTCTTGTATGAAAAAGTTTAATGTGGCAATTTTGTCGTCAACTTAGAAGTTACTCGTCTTACATTTGCTGTATAAATTCACAGAGACGCAGCACTTATTATTCAGTTTGAGAATGTGTGCTCTATTGGGTTTTAATCAGTCACACAGAACAAATGTCACATGACATGTTTTAAAATACTAAGGAGATGCACGTATTCTTTCCCTTTACACATCGGCACCCGTGCTGATAATTATGACCCAGGTATCCTTGGAAATTAAATTTAATTATTGATAGCACATTTACGTGAGTCTCGTCTCAGAAGCTACTGAACAGCTTTCAGAGTAAGTTACTAAAAACATAGGCAATGGTGGGCCAGACTATCTCACATCATAAACATAACATCACAACATAAACACATCATTTTGGTGTAATTCTGTTTCGATCCAAATTTATTGAGAATAGTAGCTTCTTCTTTTCCTGTCAGTTATGGCAGACCAACTAAGTGGCTTAAAAAATAGCCAATGTCATGGTGAGTGAGAGTTGGACATCCACTGTTCAATGAGCTGAGCCCCCAGCATACAGACAAAATATATAAAGTTTGTGCTTTATAGACCATGTCCCATCATTTCTTCTTTATAGAAAGACGACACATAACACATTTCCGTCAGAATACAGCCAGGCCTTTTGAAGGACCTCACCAGCAATATTCCTGCACAATGACTATATAGTTTGTCTCCTGCTCTACGTTTAGACCAAAGTTTATAGTGTCTGACTGACTTAATATTCTCCTGACGCGTGTGATACAGTATTCCAAAAAAAGCGTATTAATTCTATCCCTTTGTAGTCTTATTACTTGTTCAATCAGTATGAACAGGATGTCTTTAATTTAACAACATAATACTGAGTGTGACATTGTGTGCTTAATTATATTTCATTCCGCATGTCACAGAGATACATTTTAACATAATGGCTTCTTAAACCATTACAGCATAGATTCATGCTGATTTTGGTAGTGACTTTGTCCCGTTGCTTTTTTCTGATGTCCAAAATAGGTATCATGACTTGTTTGCAGTGTTCCATTAGTCACATCATACAAAGAGCTAATTAGGTCTCATGCTTCCATTAGCTGTCTGCCCACATCTGCTTTGGTGGGAGCCAAACTCAATGCATGACCTGACTTACAGTCGACACTTAGACCTACAAATGCTGCTTTGTGCATAATGACTAAGACTACATAATTAACAACAATAACATCAAAATACAAAGTCAGGTCCCATTACTCAAGATTTGGATGCTTTCACAGTGTCTCAAGTGTTATTTACTTTCCGGTTCTTGTTCTCGCTTGGCATTTTTTGTTAGGATTGTTGTCAATTCGGTTCCGGACGAAGTCAACTGTAGACTTTCAATCCTTTTGCGAATGGTTAAAATGTGATTAGCGAGAATTTAGACCTTGATCTGGTTCTCCAGACCAATGGGTCAATCAGGCAAGACACTCAACTGTAGTAAGGTGTAGTAATTAAATGGAGTACCCAGACAAAACATGTTACTTTTCAAACTTGTGCCTTCTAGTAGGAATAGAGAAGCATGCTGTGTTGTATGTTGTTGGTAAGCATCACTTCCATTTTTTTGTCTTTAACACTGTGAAAATGACACAAGGGAGAAAAATGTGTGAATTCATCAACAGATATGGTTCAGATGAAGTGAGAACACACTGATTGAAATGGTATAAATGATGGAAGTGTTAAAGTACCCTAACACAAAGATTAATTCGGAAACTGAGAGTCAAACTGCTCTTCCTCCACCGTTTTGTAACGTGAGAAGGAATCTGGCTGTTCCCACAGTCTTGGCAAACTCCTTCTTCCCAAATCCCTCTCTCACTAACTCTGTTGTCCTGCCAACGGTGAGTGAATGCGCACAAGTGTATTATGGGCTGGTCATGCATGAGTAACAAGAGGCCCCTCTGAACTGCTGTGTGTTTTCCACCTCTACATTTTACTTGTGTTGAAACGTCGTGATTATGCAGTGGCCCAAAGTGGCCCTCACATCACAATTACAGCACATGCAGACTCACACCAACGTGATGGTGAACATGCAAACATGTGCACTTCAGCATTCATTACACATGAGGATCTTGCTTTGTGGTTGACAGTAATGAATCCCCCACCTCTTCCGACGGGACCTTCTCCGTCACCTTCCACATTTCTGTGTATCCACAAAAATCCCATCTGTTGCAGTGAGACATTAAATGTAAAACGCATTTTCAAGAAGGAACATGTTGATGTGTGCTTGTTCACTGTGGACAGGCCAAGACAAACCTGTCGCCGTTGGTGTAAAGCAAAGTGTGACAATATTTTGCGTGCCAGTAAGATATCATTTTATGCCTTACCAGGCAGCTGTCTAGATGCAGTGTTGTGTGGATTAAGATGATGCAGTTAGTCCAATATGTGTTGATCTAACAAAGCAGCGAACGAAAAGCCTCCGGTCCAGTGTGCTTTGGCAAAGCTTCGAAAAACCTTCAAAGTGTTTGATTTAAAGAAAAAAAAAGTATTTCTTTCTTTTATATACAGAAGGATGAAACCACTTTCCCTTTAACCTCAATATATTAAACAATACAACTTTGTAATACAAAGTCTTGTTGCCAAAACATATTTTTGAACAAATCTAATTTGTACTATTGTTAGGATTTATTTTTTACAACTATACAATATTTGGTCACTTGATACTACCGATTCAGCAAGGCTCCATGTACACAATAACTCACCCTCCCTACACATGCTGTGACTTGTTATTCAAGGGTTTGAGTTGTCTCAGGTCCTCAAGTAAAAAGCATGTGTGATTATTGAAGAATATACCATTTATTCCATTTCCCAAAGTCTGAAAAGCATCACAAATGCAGTTCCATGGCCATGTCTGATCTGATTCATGGTCACATACAGGCCAGATGTAATCAGTGCCTTCTCACACACACATATAGGACCATACCTTTTAACCAAGGTCATGTGCAGCTCATTTTGTATGCTGAGGTGTTTGCTGATGTTACATGGTAGTCTACCCTCCCTAGCTTTCTTTTGCTCTCTGGATTTGTTTGGTTTGTTTGCACGTGCTTGTAGGTTTGGATGTGGGTGTTTGTATGTGTGCGTGATGCCTCTTGTGGCTTGGAAGCTGACACTATTTGGCATTGTTTTATTTCCTGTTGGTTTTTGTTGTTCCTCAAACATAGGTGAATTTGCACCCACTACCCTGTACAGTGTACACAGTTCATAAAGGAAACAAAACTGGATTCTTGCTTCTTTATCGTGTCTGTACGATCCAGAGTTAATGCTCAGGTTGAACATGATCCTTTCTGGGATACTGGGCAACTTATGACTTTAACAAATGTAATTTCCCCTTTTTTGATGAGTGACAATGTGGGTTTCTTGCTTCAATGCTCCATATGTTTTGGATTTGTCAGCAGAAAGCCAAACAGATCTAAAAGTGCTTTTTCATGGTAGGCTTTGCACTTCTGACGTGACTGATGTATCATCAGCGATTCTCATCAAGTGTTGGCGACATAAGAGGTGTGTATGCTTGGTCCACAGGGTGCTGCGCTATGTTTAATGTAGAAGCCTGGAAGTTAACTAAGGTTTCTATGAATATGCCTGCATGCTAAGAGGCTAAGCGGAACAATGTATTCCAACCTTCAAGTGCGCTGTATTTATCACTGTGAGTCATTATTTGACCATGTTACATCTGTTTTACATCAACAACTATGCATTTGAGCCACGGAACATATATAACACATGCTTCTGTTTTCTGTTGCTTTAACAATTATGAACTATTGCATACCTGTTTTTATCTAATTAGTAATTTCAACCGATATAAAAGTAATTATACCTGTGATTGGTTGGCAACCAAATCAAGGTAATCCTCGCATACTTCCCAGAGTTGGCTGCGATTAGGGACCCAGCACCCCTGCAACGTTTGTGACGATAAGCAGTACGGAAAATGAACAAATGAATAAAACTAATTACATGGAAACAGACAGCCAAAGTACTGAGTAATTTATTGTCACTGTTATTAAGTCTAGCCGAGTCTCGAGATAGGGTCCTCATTATTTTTAACTTCTCTCAAACTTTTTGGTTTATTACATTTTGTACTGTGTTGTACTATTACTTTATGACACTAGTGTGTGTCTGGTACTTATTTGATATGATATTTACCCGCGGGGTGTCCAGGCTTCACTATATTGTGACTTCTAATTGACAAATAGTCTCATATAATGATTGTAATGATATTAAAAAAAAAAGATTGCTTGACAAAACCAACAGTGCAGAAATTGGTGTCGTGTATATGTGAGTGGGTGCTCGTGGGGGTGCACATGCGTACGTGGGTGTGCTCATATTGATGGTCATTAATCAAGTGGAGTTTTATTGTTTTCAGCATCTAGCCCAAGTCTACACATTACCATTTTAATGACATTACCATCCTATTAATCTGCTCACCCCTTCTTCAAGCCACTGGTGAAACTTATAAAACTATCATAAAATAACTTTGAGTGTGTGTCTATATGGAGATGAATGGAATGCAACCGAGATAGAGATCAATAGATTCATAGATGAATAGATAGACGTATAGGTCAGTGTGTAAGTAAGAGCGAAAAACAAGGCTGTAAAAGGGGGAATGAGGGAGATGTAATTAAAAAAAAAACTACTTCAGTGAAAGAAAACTCATAAACATGAAATACGGGTAAAAGTGTGCAAAAGTGCCTTTGCTGCAGTTTAGAATTAGACTAAAAAAAGATTCTGAGCTTAGAAAGTGACTCTGTGAGGCAATATATGCCTAAGTAAATGCTTCCCGCTACCATTCCTATAATTCTAGCTGCACGGCCATTCACTCCTTTGAGATTAATCAAGATATTGAAATTAAAGACAACAGCATGCTGGCATTTGGATTTAGAATCTGTCTACATTCACTTTTTTATTTATTTTTTAATGTGTTGCTTCTAATGCACACTGCCTTTTTCACTGACACTGTCACACTGGTTTTCTCCAAACTATTGTTTGATGGACCTCATTCAACTAACCTGATGTGTTTTTATAATTCACTCACTGACATGGCATAATTACTTGCCTTGGTCTTGATGAAGGGCATGTGGGGCCAATTGGCTGTACTGCATTTTATTTCTTGTGCGCTTTTTCCACCCTACTTAATAATATATTGCATGTTCATGCAGCATTTTGTCCTTTTTGTGTTTTTGCTTAAGACCTTATTTCTTGCAAATTTCTCAGTTTCTTTGTAAGGTGATGATTTTACACTTTAATAAATTTGAATTCCATTTGAAGAACAGCGTTTTCTTATCTGAAATTATTTTATTAGAAATGTTAGAGAAGCCAGGGATAGCTGTTCTTTAACTGCATTGCTGCAAACCTGCTTTTTTGTCATTTTTACTGCAGGAAATGACTTATGAACTCTTATGCAAATACTCACCACAACCAGTTTCTCCAGTATTAATGTAAACAGTGCACGCTTCAGGTTCCTCACTGAATGGCTATTGTTCTATATAACATTACAAGGACATGTCAGGGACTCGGCCAAACTCAGTTGACCACACCCATATCTATCTATTTTCTATCTACCTATATACATATATATTTAAAAGTAACAGTAACAACTACAGATATTTACACACAAAGGTTACGATACGATATTGGTGCAATACCAATTTTACAATTGTCGTCTTCGTCCTCCAACACACGAAGGACAGGGCGCTTAATGGCCTGGTGTGGGGTTGTCAGGGAGCCAAGCCTTGATTAACTACCAGCCATGTCACCATCTATTTTAGCCTTGCAGGGTGGCCTGTCTTAACAATTAATAAAAGTCAAGTTCTCTGATGATTTCTTTACAACGACTGCCTTAAGCAGTGATGAGTCCATTCTCTGTAGAAGTGTGGAATATAGATATTTTGGCATGATATCATGTAACCAATCCAAGTATGCTCATGCATGGGTATGTGAGAAATACAAAGATAGAAATTAGCCGCGCTTTCAGTGGCACAGAAGATGGAAGCATTATTTGGGATTTGGGAAAACAAAAGCCTGCTAAGCTTAATCAATTATAGGTTTGCCTAAAGATATTTTCAAGAGACTTAATACTTTTAATAACAGAAGACCAGTTGTTGTTGTGAATGCTGTTCAAAATCCCCTATTGAACACATCCCCTTAGATAAAAGACTACTGCTCAAATAAGCGTGAACAATCTGTCTAAACACAGGGCTCTTCTTACCTCATTTCCACTCTCAGTTTCATTAACGGTCATGTTTCAACGTGGACAAAATCGAAGAGCCAAGGTTGCTGGTAGCCAATAATGTATTTCGGCTCGTTATTTCAACTCTGTGAGAATGAAAGACATGTAGTTAGTTCATTGGATAGTTCCTTGGTTTTGACTGGATTGTTTGCTCAATCTGTGATTACTTCAACTGGGTGTCAATGAAAATTAAACCCAGAGTTCTTTTGACACATTTATACATATTATTAATCATAAGCACGTCAATATAATTTGGACTTCTACACCCAGTGCTAAAACATGAGTGAACATAGTTAAGCTTCATGATTTAGGCACAGACCACAGAGAAACATCTAAGGATTTGCCTTCTGATATCCAAGTAAAATGAAAAAAAAATGCTGTAAGTGGTCTTGGAAATTCCTTAAGAGACATTCTTTTTCTGAATGTCCTGAGGGTTTAAAAAAAGTATCTACCTAATTAGACTGAGTGCAAGCACTCATTTTATACAGTCGTTCCATTTTTATCAACCTTTCTGCTCTTCCTTCCATTTTCCAACTGTGTCCTTGTGTCAGTTGCCTTCCATGCACAAGTGCTGTGAAAGGATTCCTAAATGTTGCACATTGGAAGCCCCAAATGGCCTGTCCAAGAAACAGTCTTATTGGCTTATCGTGTGCTGAGAAGACCATTCTCATAATCCTTAAGAAGCTAAAATCCAGAACATCCATCCCTGTCAGCCATTGTTGAGCTGTGGGAAATGGATATTGTGTGTTTGGCTTCAGAAGCAGGCACATGCATATAAACGGGTACGCTTACTGTCTCCTGCTTTCATGCATCATTGTTTGTCAAGAACCAGTGCTATCTGACTCGTTGCATATGTGTATTTGTGCATGAGAGATGCAACAGTGGAAATTTGTGGCTTTTTTGAAGAGAGAATGGACATAGTTGGAAGCAATTATCAGTAATGAGTTAGTAGGTAAGGGATGAAGTTGTCCTTCGGCCTTAGTGAGGTTGTGTGTGGAAGAGGGTGTGTTAGGCAGAGCAGTTGGCCGGTGGTTCCTCTGCCAAACTGACTAGGGTCACCATGTCACGCTGTTTCACTGGGTGAATTGGCTGCCATATGCAAATGAGGCCAGTGCCAGCCTTCGGACATTAGCATGAGTGAGCATTCGCAAAATATCTGATATTGCCAATGGGAAAGTAAGCCATGTGAGTAAAGTTGTGTGTACATAATAAACTTGGAAAACTCTTTGGGTAGCATGGATAGGCAGTGGTGTTTGATATAAATAATTTCATTGACTTAAACATGGATGCCAAATCTATCGTGAATCAACTGTTATGCTATAATTTTATCAGTTCATATTTTCCTCAATTTATTTTTTAAAATCATTTCTCTTGCTGCTTAAGGGAATTCTGTATGTTTTCCATGTGCTGTAGGCATTCATACATACAATTAATTGATCATGACATGTCAATGAGTACTCGCCATACTGGAGAAATTATAATAATAGCCAATAACCAATGACGATATGTTCCAGTAGAGAGGCCATGAAGCTAATGTGGAAAACATTTGACATATTCATTTTCAAGTCCCAGACTCACTTTAGCACAAAAAAGTAATATAATCACATAATTTTACTTCTAGCATATTTGTGTATGCTTGTGCTTGCAATTTGTCTCTAATCAGCACCTCACACGCCAAGCTGTGCTCTGGAGATCAGAAAAGCCCGCACTTAACCATCCTCCTTGTGGCTCAGGTGTTTAGATTCCAGAAGGCCCCCCACCTCCCTTCCCCCTGCTGTTGCCTTTATCTGAGGATTGCACTGTCCCTGTAGCTCATCAATTTCGCTGTTTATATTTCACCACTGCAGCCTGCTATTGTCTCTGGCGCTGTGCGGAGAGACTGTCGGCTGAAAGTGAAAATGATTTTGGGCGAACACACCATATTTTTTCTTCTTCTAGCAAGATATATTCCGGGTGAGCTATAGACTACTGTTTTTTCCTCCTGTATTGTTTTCCCAAAGAAAAATATGTCAGCGAGATGAAATGATTGGTTTGTCACATGACTCAGACATGATCTGAATTTAGTTTTAAGAGATGATCTTATTTTCACATACTAAACTCTGCTTGATTTGAATACAGTACAGCATTTAGTTCAGCAATGCAATAAATGGACACACCTAGAGCATCTTCTATGTCTCCATTTGAAATGTTCTTCAATAATTCCAATTTGGCAGGCTTGTTAACAACATTCTTTTCTGCAATGCAAGTCATTGATTTTTTAATAATGATATCCACTAGGCTGGGAAACTATAGCTAACAAAATACAAACTTTTTACAAATGCTGAAACCACAGTACGACAGTGTTCACTATATAAATGTTTAAGAGCAGGTAAGGCTAGTCGTTTCTTGCTTGTCATCCCTTTCATGGATAGGAAGTTGGCTTTGTCTCTGCGGAATACCAAGAGAGTACCAAAACACTGAGCACTGAGAACATTAGAAAGGCTCTTACTCTGGAGATGCTACAAAAGGAATCTGCAATAGGCAGGCATATTTTCCATGAACTCACCCACTTCTCACCTCCCTTTCCATTGTCTTCCTGCTGCATCCTCGTCTTTGCAGCTCTATTGTCGATTGAACAGGTGCCTGGAGTGAAAGCTTATGCAACATCCCCCGCTTGTGACATGCACACCTACACGGACGGTGTGCATTCATACGTATGCATGTTGTTAGGTCCAAGTAGATGTAAAACGAACCATGTTGACCATATTAAGGAATATTAGGACTTTGTTTTATGGGAGAGGCAATACCTTTGAGTTTTAAAAAGTCATGCTGCATTTTGTCACATGACATGTCCCCTCCCACTGAGTTTGATATGCGGAGAGAAAAGATAATTATTTCATCTGTAACTTAAAAAATCATGATCACAGAGTGAGGGAAAGAGACAGATAAATGACAGGTAATTGGTTCTAAGTCAACACCACTCTGCTGTGTGGGGGTTGAAGAATAGTGAAAAAGCAGGTGAGGAAAGTGACGCAGGTGAAGTGGGAGAAATGAGATGAAAGGGCTAATTTCCATAATGAAAAGGCAATAATTTGTGGTGTTAGTGTTTGTTTCAACCTAGTGTCTACGGTATCTCACCTCCTGGCTTGAGGTCATTGTGTGCCATCAGCCGTGCATGCTGATTCATTAACAAAACCTTGCCTGCATGCTCTACCCTTTCTCGAGAATGTCAGTTTCACCTTCCTACTCTCCTCTCATCATCCCCCAATCACCCATCACCCATCCACCACACTCCTCATTGCTCTTACTTCTTCTTATGGAAATTAGGGGTATACAAATAGTCTATAATCTGGCACACACTTCCCCCTTTTGTAATATACAATAGCTGCTTCTCACAAGTACAGTAGACAGATGCCCAACAAAGATCCACAATACCATCCACCCAATGCCATGAATGATTTAGAACCATGCCTATTGACTATCTGCCACCTGCCATGGCTTGACTCAGGCCTACCTAGCGGCTACCAGCTCTGCATGTTAATGTCCTCTGCCATAGGACTTGCATTTTAACATGTCGGGGCACTCAGCAAGCTTGATAGAGTGACAAGGAGATGACATGAGGCACCCTGAAATCCCCAGATAGGATGCAAAGAATGCTCCAGACTTGAAGTGGGTCGTACTGGTCATGATGGCACACGGTCAGTAAAGCTCACTGATTTGACAACGGCAAAAAAGGTGGATTTGTACGTTACATTTGCAATCAGACCAACAAGACCACACTATGTGAGACCAAATACTTTCCTCAGACCAGAACTCACAGAAACCAAGACTAAGACTTTTGCGTGTTGACACAACGACAACAAAAAATCAAGAAATGCATTGCGTAGCAGTTTATAAACCAGGTCTCCAGGGCTCTAATATGAAATTCTGCAAATCAATAAATGAGTTAATTAAATAACAAAATAAACAACAATTCTATTAATTAATGTTGTCCAAAATGTTTGTTTTTATTCCAAAAACATAAAGCACTGATGTACCAATCTCGAGCTAAATGTGCGGTCAGCAAGTGCAGACTGGCTCCTGCTGTTGCCATGTGACTAATTGATTTCAAATGCATTTCCTTTCCGCTGACTGGAAATTGACTGTGTGTTGTGGTATTAGCAGGCGGGTCACCATGACTCTGTGTTTCTTTTCTGAACAAATTACTAACCCACAAAATAAAATTTTACAATGAAGGTCTTCTATCTTTAAAAATGAACCAAAAAAAATGAAGATAAATGAAAAATGCCAAACCATATTACGTCTTGGTTTCCTGCCTGCCAGTGTGTGTTTGCAAGCTAACGTCTCAGCTTAGACAGCAAAGAAAAGTAATTGAAATTCAGTGTTTGTGTACGGTCACTTTCTACCCATTAATTTTTGTTTCCAACTCACTTGTTCCTCCAAATAGATTTCATTCTTTTTTCAATTCCAAAACATGTGCTTGTAGAATGTGGATTTATGACTTGCCTGCAATTTTAAAAGCTTTGAATACATCATATCATAAATAACAATTAGTGCATTTATTAATCAAGCAGTGACTATTTGCACAGATACTGTATCTTAGAATGTAGTTTGTTCTCAATGACATTATTACTATTTTGTTTAGCCAACATTAAAACTGCTGTTTAGATTTCAATTCCATAGGAAATATTGCACTGAAATTCCCAAAATATGTTTTCCAAAACCAAGAACCTCTTAAATGGTGATAGGAGTCCAATTTCACGCTCATCTTAAAATACACCCTGCATCGTTTAATGGGTGATGTTTGATTTTTGACACTGCTTGCAGAGGTCGTCCTTTAGAAGAGTTAACCCAACTTGAACTTTTCTACTGTTCTGAGTTCTGCTTGATTCCATCTCAAATGTGTTTTCTTGGTGATAATGTGCTTGGTGCATAGCTGTATAACAGCATTAACCCAGCTGGGATGAATATCTCTCCCAACCATCTCCCATCGGCAATGTAGAGAGTGTCAAGCTGAGGAGGCTGTCAGTGGGTGGGCGACATATTCTACACAACTAGAGGGGGATTTTATGGAGTCTGGCAACTGCTACAAATAGGGCACAGGCTGGCAGCTCCCTATCCTCCATCCACCACCCTCTGCCGTCTGGGCTTGTCACTACTAAAAGGGGAACAAAGCGCAAGCAGCTTAGGGATTTGATTGTTCTTGTTTGCAGGAGGAATATGTTGTTAGTGTGTTGCTATCACTTTAACAGGTTGTTCGGCAGCATCCTCGACATGGTTTTCGAGCAAAGGTGTGCAGGAAGTTAAAGCTGGCTCATCACAAAATCTGCTCGCTCCACATTTCCCCCAGATAAACACCTCGGGGATATTCAGATTTGTTTAATGTGGGGGGGGGGAAATATGCTGGCTCAGTGACATTTAATCCCATGCCCCTTAAAGCATGAAAGTAATATACGTGCAAAAATATCAATGTCTGACGTTTGTGTCTGTGTATATATACATATATATATGTAAATATGTGTGTATATATACATGTGTATGTGTGTATATATACATGTGTATATGTGTGTATATATACTTATTTAAGTGTATATGTGTGTATATAAACATATATAAGTGTATATATGTGTATATATATATATATACATATATACGTGCATGTGTGTATATATACTTATATACGTGCATGTGTGTATGTATACTTATATACGTGCATGTGTGTATATATATACATATATATGTGTATATATATAAAATGTTACAGCAGTTATAGGCATATGCAAATACTGTAATGTATTCATGTCTAAATATATATACATAAATTATTTTTAAGAATATATATATCCTGATTGTACCAATACAAGAATCCAAGGAGAAAACAATCAGCATTCCCAACATGACATGAGGGAACTTTTAATTACAACACCCTTGGTCTGACCCTGCCAAACTCTTGTCACAATTGATACAAGAAGGCGATCAATCACCGTGGTGAGGAAAAAAAAAAAAAAGAGTAATTTCCCAAAATAACAACAGAGGCAGCTGCTTGTGTACATGCAGATGCAAAACATGGTGATGATTGTGCCCATTAACATTCATACACTGAGTGACTAACCTCCGGTGAAGCAGGAATTGTCCACAATTTCTTAGAGTTAAGCTATCAGTAGTTTATTATTAATTGTTAGTATTGTTGTTGCTCTTGTTGTTATTATTATGTTTTATTATTTAATCCACTGGGCATGAATCAATTTCATCGTTTTGGCTAAATATATAACTTCCACATTTATATTTAATTTCTGAATGGCCTATAAACTTCTGCTTAGTGGATTCAAGAAGGCACAATGAAGACAATGGCAATCGATGTTTGTTGTGGCAGGCACTGAAGCATGGATGAACATTGCGGCTGCAGCAATAAGTTGAAGAGACAGAGGTTGTCTAAGTGCAATGTTTGTCGGTCCTTCCGTCTCTTGCTTGCCCAGAAGCATTCAAGATCAGGTGCAGATGATACCACAAACAATTGTTTGGAGAAAATTGCTTTCATTTCAACAATACTTAAGCGATGACGATAGAAGGGCTTTATTTCTATTTTAGTTTACTTGCATGGTATGCTTAGGTCTACCCTTTCTTCTGGTACACAGACTTAAAAAAAAAATAGCATATCAGTGCAGTAACAGAGGATGGGCATTTGTGTGGCTTCGACTTTTAAATGGAACCCAGCCAAGCAGAATATTGCTGCAACTCTGCACGCTGTTGGCATCACACAATAGATATGTATACTGTATTTGTCGGATTGGGAGAGTTGCTGACAAAAAAATGTATCCCAACACACTTTAATCTGCTCTATGCAACATTAATGGATACATCCCAGATTATAGTAATCAAAATTACTTAATTGTTATTTGGTATATTGTTACATCGTAAAAGACCTACTGTATGTTCAGTATTTTGGTGCCATATATAAATACTTTCACATTTCCAGTTGACCAAAACATTTAGGCATTGTCTTACACTACAAAGTCAACTTAATCATCTTTTATATAAATACAGTCAAAACTAACTCTCAAATATATATATGAGGATTTTCAACAACAATTCGAACAAATAATTCATTCTACAAAGTATGTTAGCCTCACTGAATATAATATAATTATTGACCATATAATTACAGTTTACAAGCCTTGTTTGTTCAAGTAGATGGTTTAATTTTTTAATTGTTCTTTATTAGTGCAGTTATCTTCACTACTTCATAGATCAGAGTCCATTAAGGAAGGAAACCTGAGTTGCTGGATTTTTAGAATTGTGTTTAGTGAAAGTTACATATCTATAACTGCATTCGAAATCAAATCGAGAACCTTCTTTGGCCATTTTGTTGACAGAAAGCTCCTTTACAGATGAATTCATTTCAGGTATGTTTGTAACTAGGTTCCATTCCAGGTTATGTTTCCGTGTCAGTCGCTGATGAAACATTGATGCTAAAAGGAGCCACAGTCTCGATTGGAACAGATGTGACACGTTTGTTAAATGACCTACTTCTGTCTGTATAATGAATTAAAATTGTATGATGGCGAGTGGGGGATGGCGAGTGTGGAGGTCTAATGTTTGATACATGTAGGGGGCCCATGTGGATGGGTGGGGAAAACAAAGCTACTAACACGGATGTCTTTTTCTCCTTTGGCAATTACAATGAACAATCACATCATGTCCAGAGTAATTATTGCAGAACAACAAATTGCATTAATCCAAAGAATAGCTACATATGCAAACAGGTTCGCTGACCGACACGCCACCCGCTGAGCACAGGCACTAATGGCCCTTTAATTAGTTGAGTGCTATTGCAGGGAGGCATCTGTGGACAGCTGTTCTATGGCCTGCTCTCTGTAGGAGGTGAGAAGGGGGCTCTAATGGTCTGGGCATATGGAACTAGGACTTGGACTTGTGACTGGAGACACAGCCTGCTGATCTGGCCCCTTTAGCGACTTAACTGCTGAATTAGTTAGCGTGGGACGACTGCCGGGAGATATGTTTCCGCATTTTTGTATCAGGCCATGTTTCGCCCACGTCAGCAAATTTAGCCGCTGCTATTTGTAACAGTTCTCTCGCCTCCTTGTGATAAAACTGTTCATATGAGTGGGATGCCTTTTTTCTTCTTTGATAAGATTGCAATACCTTCTGGTTAAGTATAAGATCTTGGTATTTGGAATATATTTTTATCTGGTGGATTAATTTCTGCCAGGATCATAATAACCATTCCAAAGTTCCTTCCATCTAGTAATAGTATTGAGTGTGTCTATGAAACGTAAACGGAAATGAGGTCATTTCCTTCATCTTTAGTTGTCGCGTTATCCCTTTTGTGATTCAATTCAAAATACAATGGTACAATGTACAGAATGGGGAGCCTCACAACCTGATATTTTTCTTTCACAGGCTCCCACAATGTGCAATTGCCTGAATGTGGGGAAGCCGTCATTTACACCCCTCCTTCCCTCCATGGTCTTCTGTCGCTTTCGTTCACAACCTTAATTGTCTCACTAAGCTTTTCAGGCAGGAAACCCATTTAAAGTATTGGGTTTTGTGTGACATTTAATGCATGTTAATCATGTACTCATTAGTTGACACAACCTCGGGGAAATTCAAATTCACAATTCCACTGGATTAACGGCAGCATGTTTGACTTCAGAAAATGTTTCTGGTGTATCCTAAGACCTGCTTCCATCCATCTTTTATCACACTCCATCTTGCATAGACTCCTCAGCCCCTGCTTGGTCCAACTGAGTGTCATATGGGCATCATATCCTCCTAACCGTGCTCCAAGACTTCTCATATATTACATCTTTCATTGATTTTCCATCCTCTCCATTTTTTTTTTTGCCATCACCGACTCCCTCTTTTTCCCTGACCATCTTTCTTCCTTTGCAGCGAATTATTTTCATCTTTCATCCCATACAAACACACTAACAGAATTTCTATTAGTCAGGAAAGAAAAGAAAGCAAGGGGACCGGACAAGATTGCATTTTCCATCAGAGTGAGCGCTGAGGAAAATGTCCACAAACAAATAGAAAAATACAGGTGTGCCTGTGAAGTGAAGATGAGAAAACAGGTGGAAAAGAAAATCAATAAACTCCCACACAGAACTCGTGGGTTTTATGGATGGTCCCCACTTACACCGCAACCATTTACTTACTATAGTGCAATAAGATCAACACTTCAGTCTCAGGGAATTTCATGCATTTGTGTTCCAGCATCCCTTTTAGAAAAGCTCTCAACATAACTTCTGGAGACCTTGAAGCTCCTTCTAATCTATTTTGACAAACACCGTCTGTACCATTATTATTCATGCTGTCCTAGGCCACAAGGTTATTGGCCCTACAGTTTATTGGCTAGAGTTTAGGGTCAATGTCAAGCGGGGGGCATGGGCATTATATTTAGTGTCCATGGTTATGACCTGCACGCAATTCTCTTCCTGTCTAACAGATGGGCCATATAATACAGTATATGAGCCTTAACTAGTCCTCCTTTAGTCACCTTGCCATCTAACCAACATTTAGATGACCCATTCAGAGTTACTCTGAAAACCAAATGATCACCCCCGGAAGTATTTTTACTATTTTACTTTGTTTAAGTTTTTTTATCAGTACTTTATTTGTTTTTGTTTAAAGGACAAGCTAAAGTTATTCTTCATGTATTTGTAAGAAATCATGTTACATACAATTGAATCAGACTGTCTGGAAGAGAGAGAAGAGGAAACAGACTCTCTTTGTGTGTATTTGATTCAAAACAGGATTATGTAATGTCTAACTCCATCTTTCTTGTTTTTTGAATTAATTAGTCTCTAATTTAACAATTGCGAATATATAGCCAGAATACAGTCCTGATCCTGCAGATACACAATCAGATCAGTTTATCCAGTGAGAGCTATAGTTGTGGTCATAGAGATTGCAATCTGCATTATTTCGATTTCTGGCTTTTTTGAAAATAATTAAGTTAGGCTTGTGTAAGTCTTTAAGTCTTGTCTCACCATCTTATTGCATAGATCAAACAATTGGACAGTTCGGTATTAGATTTTGTAAACTTTTGAATTAAGTAATGACAATAAATTGTTCTAGCTAAATTATAAACTGTGCATGCCATCCTGGCTGCAAATATATAGGACTGCAATTGTTTTTGTTAATCATTATTATCAGTTAATCCTTGAATAAACTCCTGGTACATATTTTTAAATATATCCAGACTATTTGAATCCTGGTAACACAAAACAGAAAATATGAATATTTAACCTATCTGGAAAAAAAATACATGCACCGTGCAGTTTATAGGTGGGAGAGGGATTGAATTCTGAATAGTTTCGCTGGCTTTGTTTTCCTATTGTTGTCTGCAATTGACACTCCTTCCTTTGTTTCTGCTGTTCTGTTAATACCCTCCCAGTCCAGGAGGGAGAGAAAGAGAGTTGTGAATCTGTTTTTAAATAAGACGCGACAACAAACAAAGAAGATATCCTGCATGCTTCTACAAGTTTTATTTGACAACAGATTTAGGCACAGAACAAATCCAACAATAAACATAACACTATTAGAAAGACATCATGAGGTATAAGCAAAATATCAAACTTTTGGTTCCTCATAGTAAACTTGTTAACACCAAGTTTTAACAACTATGGTTTGACTGCGGAACAGTCTACTTCTTGTCATGTTGCCTTGGAAATCTGACCTTTGTGATTGACTGATCATTTGATGCCAAAAGTATTCATACAAACTACATTTTTATGGATGTATTATATTTGTGTGGTTTTGCTTTGTGGCCTTACCCAACCACAATCCTTCCAGTGTGCTGGAAAACTTGACCTTTGTGTATTTTCACGGTTGACTGGGCAACCTGAGTCTACGTTTCCCTGTGGACAAAGACATGAGTATTGTGCGCACGCCATGACAATCTATTCCCTGTGTGCTGGTGGTTGGCCTCTTGTGGACAGCCGACTTTATAGCTGACTTTTGACCACAACTCACTTAAATCCCGGAATAGAGGTCTGGCTGATTCAATTGAGTCCCAAGTGGAAAATGAACACATGTATGAGACCGGCAAATACAATCGACCTTTCAAAAAGCCTGTTTAGGGTTCACATACAAGCCAAGCCGAACTAACGAGAATATATTTAAAATGTTGCTAATAGTTTCAATCTTCAGACTGTACCACATTTTTCACCGGAATACTTTTTTTCATGAAAAATATATAGACATGAGTTTGGTTCTTTTCGAAGAAGAATCTGTACAAAAACAACACTAAGAACCCAAACAACACAACAAAGCTCAGGATTGACATATAATGGATTGACTCCTCAATTGACTGAATCTTTTAAAGCTTGAGGGACAAATGAGGAATGCACGACTGAAATCGATATAACCAGCTGATTCAGTCTCCAATACTGTAGGCTCCTGTCAAACAAAGTGCAACAATGAAGTATCCTTTTAAACACTATTCCAAAAAATTGTGTATGTGTAACAAAACAACATTTTTCTAGCAATAAGTGCAGTATGAATTAGCTTTGGAGTGATTCTCAATTCTTGGTTTACATGTGTTTTAATCATTTTGACTAATTACTAAAAAAAAAATGCAAATATGGGTCTATCTTTGCTGAACATGCTCCAAGAAGCAGCTCATTTAAATGTTTTGCTCCATTAAGTAGAGAGAATACACTCTGCTGCATCTCACTAGTATCATTCTTTAATGCTGACCTCTTTCTTTCTCTTGTTTTTGTGCTTGCAGGTGAGTTGCAGAATTCTTGGCTGTATGCAGTGGAAAAGCTCTGTGGGGTTTGTTGTCTTTTTAAGCACTTTATCTTCCTTATTTTTTTGTTTGTAGAGACACTTGCTTTGTTTGATTCTTAAGGGCATCTGTGTTTGACGTCCATAAACGATATCTCATGATAGATGCAGCAGTGACAGTAGATAATCATAATCCATATGCAGCGAGAGATTTCTGTGAGCAAATCCATCGCTGCCAATATGTTTGCACTCACTTGTGTAATGGGGTCTATTTTGTGTGCAAGAGACTGTGTGAGCATGTGCCAGTTGCAGAGCCGTCCGTCTTGGCAGCACTGCGTGCCGGCGTGTGCGTCGCTCCATTATCTTTGCGTCTGAACGGTTTTGCCGTCCCATGCATCATCCACCCCCGTCTGTCTCCGTGTCAGGCCTGATAACGCCGCCTATTGCCCACAGAGATGACTAATCAATAAAGCGCAACAATGGCAACAATGCTTCGCCATCCTTACGCACACGTGCACCATTGGGCACGGAATACATGGAAATATTGGCTCACAGTACGCAAACATTGCATCGACTACTGTGGGGGTGTGAGGGAGAGAGCGAGAATGAGATTTGTTTTGCCATTTCAGGGGTATAGGACGCTCCGACTTCAACAATCCTCCCACTATAGCCATATGTTCATACACAATT
Source organism: Stigmatopora nigra (assembly GCF_051989575.1). Lineage (NCBI taxonomy): Eukaryota > Metazoa > Chordata > Actinopteri > Syngnathiformes > Syngnathidae > Stigmatopora > Stigmatopora nigra. Next base: position 6,974,178 of record NC_135526.1, read on the forward strand.
AAGAATACAACATAAATGTGCGTCTATTTATACAGCGAGAAGCGTAATGACTCATGCCTGTCACCATTTCTTTGCAATGCAGAGGATGTTTCTTTTCATTAAGACGCTCCCCTTTTCCGCTCATTGCATCACATTAGTTTCTAGTGGGGATCACGAGGACGTGTTTGCTTACTGGCTGACTCAATGCTTGTCATCTCCAATCAGTCTCCCCGTCCACCAAGACCAGCAAACGATAAAAATGACAATAAATGCATAAAGAAAGACTTAAGAGTCGAGAAGAATGCAACCCCCTCCCCTTCCACCATTGTCTTTTTTTTCCCAGTCTACCTCTGACTGAGGTGTAATTCCCATAGACAGACATGCCAGTAGAAAAGCTTTGTCTGCTGTCCTGATTCCACCCCCAAGGTAGCATTTTGACCCACTAACTCCCCTCCTCCCTCTTTCCTTATTTTTGGCCCCCTCCCTCCATCCTCCGTCCTCTTTGCACTCACTCGCTCACTTGCTCTTTCTCCCTCCGGTGGCCACAATGCTGTAATTGAGTTTATATTCAAGTCAATTAAAAGTGCAAGCCCAGCTAGAGACAAAACAAGTCTGCGTAGTGGCTTTTTTGCCCGAGGCCTTCTCGTTATTTATTCAGTCCGCTCTTTATTTCACTCAGTAGTCAAGAAAGCACAGGGTGGGCACTTTTTATTTCATGTGTGTCATTAAAATGTTTTGACGTTGTTTACAATGTAATTTATCTTTTCCGTATGATCCTCAGCCCCCACCACAACAAAAACGGAAATCCTATTTAAATGGTAATTCAAACTTCTATCAAAGTTGGGGCCTTTGTGAGCGCCACACACAAGTTAACCCACTTTAGTTTGAAAAGGCAAGGCATGATTGCTTATTTCCAAAAAGACAAATATTCTTCAACCTGAAATATTAGTTGCTGTTTTCTGTTGATGATAGGGGTGCCACCCCTTCCGTCATTTAGAGTGACTGAATTGATGCATGGTAATTCAAAAATCATAGAAGCCATCCAAAATTTGATGGAATGTCACATCTGTCTTCTGCTGATAATACCTTTATAATCAGGGTGAAAGTTAAGTACGCTTTGAATGAGATCCCCAGAGGTGCAACTTGACCAGATATGTTTATTGACGTTTGCTATGGTAATGTTGTGCAACCGGTCGGAGGCAAAAGTATATGCAAAGTCAGTCTTTATTTAAAACCTTCTTCCTGATTAGTAGACATAATATGCTCCCAAGGTAGAGCATAAATGCATTGGAAGGAGTTGTAGCAGTCAGCACCAATACTTAGCCTACAGGGATAAAAACCAAGGAGCTGAAAAAAACATCCAAGTATAGCTGCAATATCCAATATGTTGTAGGAGCCAGAAGACTAAATGCAACACAGCAAATGTGTAATGGACAGGGCTTCTTTAATGGACGTGACTGCCTCTACAAACCTAACACCGAGAGTTACAGTATAAGCTTGAAGGGAAAGGCAATACTTTTATTTTATCATTTCCATTACAGCGGAAAACAGAATTACATTTTTAATGTCTAATAGTGGAGAAAAATGTATATACAAGCTAGTATTTAGAGAAAATGGCCGTTCAATATAGAGGTACATTTATCAATTATTCCTTGTTATGGTATTATAATTTCCATTAACATATGCAGCTGTACTCAAATTGATGATTGCATTTGTGCTTGAAAAGAAATTACATCACAAAGTGCCTGGCCCTGTGAGCAATGTGCATTTTTACATTTATTTTTTTAAACATTATTTACTTGAGCAACTATATTTTATAGTAATCATTTCTATTTTGAATGATATAACACGTTATGTTGTTTTCACATGTAGACCATGGTAGTTGATATATAGATGGCAATGAAATCTAGTGTGCTGTATTTCTTGGTGCGATCATTTATAATTGATTTCACTGACTGTGAGCAGCAACAATATGTATACATTTGCATTGGGACAGTGGTGAGGACATGGATAAGCGAGTGATTGATGTTTCTTGGCTGTTCACGTGAAGGAGGTGAACGTTCAATCAATATCTCCATCAAAAGGCGTTGAGGTGATTGTACTCTAAACGCTTGGCTTAATATATAACGACCCAAATACAGCATGATAAATTGGACTTGGATGTGTGAAATATAAAGTCACTATATTGCAATATTTCTTTATCATTTTACCATCTCCTATTATCGACTCGTGTTGGTTGTGTTTTTTTTATTTTAGGAATTATGATGTAACCTGTCATTCTTAAAGAAATCTATGCCTTCTTACAATATTTTCTATCTTTTAAAGCCTTTACTCAACTCTGAAAGAACACAGTAAAGGACTATCAGTAGATATTTCTTACTGTATGAAATTGTGAAGCATATTGGCTTTTTTTTTTCTCTGAGCACAGACTTTATGCGTTGCAAGGAAAGTGATAACGTTGTGGAATATAGATTGCAAAATCTGCATTGGGATAACTCCATCCATCTGTCGAACATTTTATCTCCATGGAAGCAGAGTTCTTGTCTTTTTTTGTGCACTTCTTTTTCTCTCTGTTTCCATGGTAACTAAATGCAGGTACAAGTTGATTATACACTTTAGGTTGCTCGATTAACACTCGCCAGGAAAAAAAAAAACTAAACAAACCCTGAAAATATAAACACTCACTCGTTTTGGATGACATGATTAATGCTACCTAGTGGGTATGTTTTGCTTTTCTACTTGTTTGGTCAGGTCATATTGAAAATTGGATGTTTACTACATATATCTCATTTGGCTTTAAATAACATTATGGTAAGATGGCTTAGCTCTTGCATTTCTATGGTCAACTCTTGTTGTGGTATACAGTGTTAGACCAGCTCTGACACCTGTCATGTCGTATTAACTCTGGCACCTTGGCTAATCTTGCTGTTGTGTGCACACTTTGCCCTACAGTAACATATGTATATATTTGAAAACATTACCATATAACACAGGGTTATTTTGTTATCGGTGTCTTCACCGTCTGACCCAATGTGTTTTTAAAAAAGATATACTATGGTTGCAAATGGAATGGATTTATATTGGTAAATTGGAATTATAGGACACATAAGGAGTTTTACAGCAAACGCAGGATCAAACTATGCTTCTGTGTTTGTGTTTTTTTGCAGACACGCTTCTAGCAATATTCCTTGCCTCAGAGGATTTCTCCTCGTTTCTTATCATAAACCTTAATTCATTTTGAGTCTAAATATTTGATTAGGGAGTTGTTTTATTAGTTTCTGGACACAATATTCCCATTTATTGGGGGGTATTTTGTATTTGGACAAAATGGAATGTACTTTTGCAAGTCCCAAAAGTATTACAGTAGTACCATGAGACACAAGTTCATGCCATTGCATTGCTAGTAACACAAAAATCATAAACAGCACAAATGTCTATACTTTAGTTTTTATTAGCCGAAAAGTATTCAATAATATTATATATAAACTACATTATGATATCAGTATAATTGCTGTAAATGTTATTTTTTCAGTATTATGATGAGATTGTACTCTTATCAGCTTAAATGGATCCAAAGTGCATCTGCTCGTTGTAGTTGGGTAAATTCTTAATTCACTGTTAATGTTCGATAGCTAATTGTAATGTGCGACCCCACCCTTTACAAACATGGCGTCCGTTTAAAAGTATGAACACGGTGCACCTCTGTACAGTGACGATGAAGCATCGATACAGACTGAATATCTTAGCCAACTCATCTTTCGAAAATGTCATGATATTGATGACAGGAAGTCACTGTGGAGGACGTGTATCACGGCAGGAAATGGCATGGATGAAACATTTCTGTGACTCCGCTCATCAATTCTTTAGCAAGCTGCTGTCACCTTATTCTTCTTTCTCCTTCCTTTCTTCCCTCTTTATCTTTCTCTCTTTCTCGCTCAGCTCAGCCTCAACACACAGATGTCAGGACGACCCAGGCAGTGCCTGTAGTGATGTCAGTAGATTGACTTTACGTAATCATCTTTTTGTATTCTTTCCTGTCGTGTCAAGAATTAAGCAGATTTATCATGCTGCGTTCAGACCGGCTGTGACTTGTACAATGGGTGCCCATCTAAATTCATTGTATTTGCGCGAGGAAAGGAAACAATCTTTTTGTGACCGATTTTAGTGAGTACATTCATTCATTCATCATGTGACTCCATTTACTGGAGCCAGAACCTTTCTTAACATCCAGTCAACAAAAGTCCAAAGAGGGGGGGGAAACAGAATAGTCAATATATATTAGGAAAGTCAACTTGACAGCAACCAGCTAGAAAATTTCAAGAATTTAATAAAAAGGTTTTACACTTCCAATTTGACCTGCTCAGGGTTATCTTAGCTGCACAAACCTGCAAGGTATAATTGCACAGTCCTGGCCAATATATACGCTGTAATGTGAGTGCCAAAACACCTCCCGTCGCCATCTGGATTGAAATGCCAGTAGAAAACTACCTCCCAGGTGTTTAAGTGTAGGTTCATGGTGCTTTCAGGCGATTAAAAGTAGAAATCACCTGGGTAAAACATTGTGCTTTCTGTTATTTCTGTGTGTGTGTGTGTGTGTGTGTGGCTGGTTTTAATGTCTTCATGTGCCTTGCAACAACCATTTTGATATGGACTCCCCTTGGCAAACACGAATTACCCCATCTTTTTCACTCTGCCTAAGACCATGAACCTGCTTTACTTTTTTTTTTTATCACTAAACTATCTTCCCCTGCATTGCAATCTGCAAATGTTTCCCTTTTTAAAATGGATAAAATGTTTGGGAGAAAATATATACATTTAAATCTTGCACCTTAGGTTTTGTGTGTGACTGATGACTAGGAGTGTGGTGGCATGTAATACTTGTCCTGCCTCCTCTCTTACGTTATATTTTACTATTTTAATGGCCTAATTATATTTTGTGCTTCTGCCTGCCAGCAAAAAATACCATACAATCCCTCCTCCCTCACCTCATCTTGTTCACTGTATGCTTAGCTAGAGAAAGTAGGGCTGTTACGTCGCGCATGCTGGTAAATTACAACTTTTGCAGTGTTGCGGGTGTCATTAAAATGATTAGAGCTGATATTTGTAGCGGCAAATACTTTTTTTTAGACCGTCATTTAAAAAGGTTTGAAATAAAAAGCAACAGAGGATGTCCCTTGGCTAAATTGACCAAACTTTGATTGTAATGTATCCTTTAATTCTTAAAAATCAGCTTTCTTCGAAATAATCTCATTTCCATTATGGAATTGTATTCAATAAAATATAATTTCACAATATCTGTCTTTATCCGTGTCAGAGCACCAGCTCCCTCTATGTAATATTTAAGCGTCACTACAGAGCAGACTGCTCTTTACAAAGTCGGGTCGATGCAAAAGCGTATCCACTGTAAAAGTCGACCTGACCGTTTCATGCCACATTAAATAAAGGATAATAGTTCTGTTAGTTGCTCCACCTTAAGACGAATCCACATTTTGTAAAACTTAAGAATTGCCGACAGTTGCTGCCTTAATTTAATCCGAACCCATTCCCCTTTCTTCATATCATAAGAACTGGAAAAATAAAACACAAAAAAGGCTGAGCTAAAATGACTTCACCTCTGTGGACAGAGATGAAAACATTGGTACATGGCAACATTCCAATCATTGGCTCGTTGGCAGCAAGATATTTTCAAAGGTCTTGCAGTACTTGCTTGGTTTTCTTGCCAAGAGCCATAACACTGATACGTTTTCACCTGCAGTGGAGACCTGTTCTGTGCTTTGAACATGGGTTAACCCCAGGAGATCACTAAGCAATATTTAAGGAGTAAATCAACTCGTGTGAGCCCTGCCTTCCAGTGTTCAAACGCAGGAAGTCAATCATATTCTGCTCATTTTTTTTCTCCATACACTTTTAAGAATCCATTTGCTGGCTGCCCTTGGCAAATCAAAATCACTGCAATTGTTGAGCCAATTCATACTTAAAACATTACGTTAAATTTGCCCAATCAAATTTATAAATGCTTTGAACGATTGTGGTTTTAATAAATGAAAGGTTCTCTTTAAAGTCCTCAAAATGTGGAATAGTTACCCATAGCAAACTCTAGGGAAAACTATTCAAACAGTCTTCACTCTTAGTGACGTTTAACAAGAGAGAATTTTACAATATGACACATTCATTATTATCAGATCTGTGAATGCAAATCCAAACAGTTTCCAGTTAAACAACCTGGGGCAAAAACAACAAGCCAACAATAGCCAAAGGGAGCATATCAGACTGGGATTCCCAATTGTATCCCTCACAAGCCACCGGAGGCTACTTGTAAATAATGAAGGATTTTAGCATTGTTATTTAAATAGAGACAGGTTTGCAAACAAGGACTGAACAAATATAGATTCCAACTTGATCTGCGGTGTAAGTAATCTTCACCGATTCTAAAATCAAGTAGCCAACTCATTTTGAAGAAACCTTTTTATTTTATTCATGACACATCAGCCACTGTAATAGAATTAAATTCCCAAATAAAAACAATTATGAGTCGATGATTAATTTGTAATAAAACTAACAACTAAAACCTTCGTTTTAGTATTTGTTCAAAATAAATAAAAGCGCTGATTGTGATCTGTGATAACTCTTCTCTGTTACTGCACTTAAATGAACCTTTTTTAATTGCTCATAGCTTGTTACAATATGAAGAGAAATAGTAAGGCTGCCTAAAATTCCATCCAATTCAAATGCATTTGAGCTTGCAAAAATATGTTTCATTTAACACTGAGTCAAAACAATTTTATGATGGGAATTGCAGAAATGTTTTTCCAACTTGCTTTCTGTTGGCCGGTCCAATGACAAAATTAATTCAGGCCACTTTTCATGTGTAGACACCAAGTATCCAATCCTCAACTGAAAATGGACCCAATGGTTAACATGAGCAAAGATCTACAGATACAACTATAACCCAGTTGCTTAATATCTGTTCACAGATTTTAGTTTCAGCCCCCGACCTTCATATTTAGAGTCTCTCCTTTAGGCTTCCACATTTCTGACAAACCTCCTGCTAGTCTGCAATGTACCATCTGATCTAGTGGGGCCTATCTGCAGGCTGTCAATATGCAGTGATTTAATTGCAATAATAGTCCTCATGTTTACATGATGACAGCTGTTCACATCCTTTTCATTTACTGGATGGATTAGATGCACAATGGAGTCCAATTATTTGTACTGTGTATGAATGAGATTATCAGAATAGTTTATAGAGAATGCACATATCCTTTAAAGGTTTCTAAAGAAGAAGACCATTCCAACCTGAAATAGTGTACTGCTCTCATAGGTGCCATGCTTCAGTTTTGGAGAATAAGGTTGCAGGCACTACATATACTGTAGTATGTATGCTTGAAGTCTGCCCATGACCCATCGTTCAGGTTGCTGTCACTCTTCTTTCAAGATGATTCTATTGAAGTGCATATTGAGGAAAAGTGCCGGCTTGCGCAGCCACTTGAAATCTGCAACATTTTCTTTTAGCCCAACAATGCTATTTCATAGAATTAAATGTGCACAATACAAAGATTAACAAGACAAAAGAGAAAAACAGCAGACACTTCAAAGACGCTTATTGCAAAAGGATGCTCTTGCTTCAGTGTCCTCTTGGGGAGATTGAAGAAATAATAGGGTTGAGATCAAATCAACCTTCTCCGACTTTTCACTTTCTGAAATGACTGCTTTATGCACTCGTACTCATAGAGGACACACCCGTGCCTCTGGTGAACAATATTTTTCCTATTTTATTCCACTTTTGCAGTATTAGTACACTTTTGCATTGTCCCTAGTCGTGATATTCGCAAATCCGTTAAAAATATACGCAGTACTTGACTCCAAGAAACCCTTCTGCAACCTCTTTTCAGCTTTCAGGTCTCTAACAAGACATAGACATAATGCAGACATGCCCCCCCCTCCCCCAGTTTCCTCTACCTCATTTTAGATAGTCACTTTCGACTACAGAGAACATTGACTCACAAAAACAACAGAATCAGAAAGCTCTTTTTGGTAAAACAAAGCAACATTTTGAACTTGTTGAAAAAGCCTGATGACGGAAATAGCCAGCACTGCACCATGTGCAATACAATCCATGAAAATGTCCCCCCATCTTTGTTTTGATAATATATTTTTGTGGCGAGAACACCATGATGAAGGAAGTCTGGTGTGCATTAGTTCAGTCTCGCTCATCTGGGATATGCTTCTATCCTTGCACTGCAGGCCTCTCTCTTTCTCTCTTGCACTTTCTGAAGTGGTTTCTACAGTCACGGTTTACTGCTTGGCGCAGTGTTTAAGCATACTGTGTACAATGGAATTCAAAAGATGAGGTTTTCAATCCGTGACTTGAACTTGCGTCTTGTTCCAGTATTTTGACCCTCCACGATGTTAAAGTCGTATGGCATTTGGTTGGTTCACAAACTATCTAGGTCTCTCAAATCCAGTATAATACATCAAATTGTTAAACTGCAATTCTGTGGTATTTTTCCTAGCCTTTCAGAAGTGGAAAAATCAGCATGAAAGAAAGATTGAAAACAGGTTAAAAGCTTGGGATAAATTACACTCTTGACTTGTTGCAACATCAAGACAGAGTAAACTGTCAATTTTTTACTTTCCGCCAATCAAAATTTACTTGGATGAAAAAAAATATTATTTTTAGATTGAATAAAATCCATGCTAAGTATCACTGTCCCTGATGTGTTCTCTGCACAGCCGTTAGGACTTAAGGAGTTTATCCTTTACTCTCTGCTCCAATGAATACCACAAATTGCCCTAATTTGCTTAGGTCATTGCACAGAAATGCTCGTTGTAGGGCTTGTGGAAAAAAAATCTCTTCTATCTTTGGCAGTTTAACCACTTGCGATCTCAAAATCAATCCTTACTCATTCATTGACTCATAACATGCCACTGTGTACCTCATAAAACTGCAGATTGTGTTGAACACATGTGCATACAGGGACATATTGCACAAGCACATGAAAACCTCAAGATATTGGAAAAGCAAAGCGAGTGGAACATTTGGCCTGCTCAACCCGAGCACCAGGAAATATATCAAAACAAGTGGGAAGTTCTGCATGTGCAAGGGATAACACCAATCTGCCAACCATTACAGAGAACAGCCTTTTCCTTTCCATAACTGTTGGGTGGAAAAAAGTCATCATTTCAAGTCATATGCAGAGCTAAAACAAAAAAAAAACTGATTTTACTTCACTTAATTTAATATACAAATCTCCAAAGCAAAATAGCTTTAATTATGTGGGAGTCAATCTACGTGCTTAATCATATCAAGACTCATTTAAATATTTACCCAACAAATGTGCTCAATTAGGGATAAATACATTTGCAATATTGTTTCAAAACAACAGCCGTTTCTTGTGAACTAATATTACTGTGTTTTCATTTGTTAAGCCTGTTGAATTTCATCTTAGGTGCATCACAATGAACAAGTATCAGGGGATATGTTGCTTTCATGTGTAATTCTTTACATGGCATCCTTACAACATGCACTTACTTATACATGATAGCTGACAGTAGAGTCAACATGCAATGTATCTCATAAAACAACTTCAGAATCGGAAAATGTCACCATGACAGACAAGCCCAATGGCATCTCCTGTCACTTATGATCTCTGAAGTCATAATATTCACACCCCTATTTAACCTTTATATAAGCGGTTTATAATTTTTGCTTCAAGACCTGATGGGCCATCAGTTGAAATTGTATGTTATCTTACTGATCCTTTGTCAGCTGTTAAAATCTATTTTTTTGGATTCACAGATTAGAATAACATTGTACCAACTTTCCCTAATATATACCTTGTTTTTCGTCATTCCCATTTCACTCATTATACAAGCAACTTTTTGTCGCGCATTAAACTGTGGGCCAGACTACAGACTTATGCGTGCAAGTATTCATAGAAGGATGTCATAGTAATTTGGCATGAAAACTTGATTCCATTTGTCCTGTGAACTGTTGATGCCATATGTCCAGCTGACCCGTAACTATAGCAATATCGTTACATGTTCTTCTAAAAGGGAACATATCTGAGGGCTGATTGAAAAACATACAGTTAAAGCATGTCTAATATGGACACGTTTTGATGGGGTTGCACAACGTTCAAGGACGAGCTTCAAGCAGAAATCAAATATGACAGCTCAAAAGCCCACAGTGTCAGTTTCAGTTGTACTATGCCAACTTGCTAGTGTTCTCATTTTATTTTATAACATGGAAAAGCTAGACTAATAGGTCTGGCTGTCCTATTAGATTTTTTTTTCTTTTTTCAACATACCCAGCAAAACGCACTGGAATGACTTGAGGCCAGTTTATTTCGCTTAAACATGATATACTTAACAGGAACTGAACTAAGATGTTTAATACTATCTTAAATCGTGTTTTGCATTCCGTTATGGCTTGTGGTATAAACTCATGTGCATTGAGAAGAGACAGAGGGGAGACACACATACTATATTTTCCCACTTGTTTATCTTTCAGAAAGATCCCCATATGTGTCCCAGATGAGTTACGGAATATAAAAGTGTAATGTTGTTTTGGGATAGTAGAGGGATTGTAAAATGAACTGGGATTTAGTGGGAGGGTGCTGAGGTCTGGGTCTTTGCTTTGTTGCCGTTAAATATAGACTGCAGAAAAGCCACAAATCCAAAACCCAACCAATATATTAGCTCACTCGGGCCTGCTGGCACACACATACATTAATGAGTAACACAGGCAGTGTATGTGCGCACATAATTTGACTGTCTCATACAAATTAATTCTCTACATCACTTAAAATAGACTCGTAGTATTTTTTTTTTTTTGATAGTATGTGAAGACAGATTTTTAATGTTGGTTTACGCAAGTTGTATCTAATCCATAAGGTTTTGCTTTATTTTTATGTGGTTTGGCCATTTTCTTAATAATAGGGTGGATAATTCAACCTGTAAGGCTTTAAAAAAAAGTGGATGGCGGTTTTACTGTCAAAACCAAACATGCCAAAAATAGATCTATCAGAAAGAAAGTATTTTTTGCCAGTTTTCTTACACAGACTTCCTTATATCGTTTGTGCTGACTTCAACTCCAACACATAAGTGCTATGAGTTTGACCCAAGGGGGGGTAGGGAATCTCATGGGGGATTTACAGTGGACCAAGTGAGAGCCAATAAACACCCTGGTATTACTGCAGAGTATTAACAGTAGGAAGGCTTACTGGGGGGGTTCAATCTTATTAGTGTTCCTCCTAGTTTTGCTGTTATTCTACATATCATATTCGTGGGTGATAATCACACAATGGTACTCTTCAGTGCTGTGATTAAACTCAAATTTAGGCGGTTCTGCCTCAAATTTCACATGAACCAGAAGGTCCTCAGGCAAGCGAAGATCAAAGTAACATGAAATTGGCACTTTGGAGTGCCACTGAACCGACTTAAATGCGGCGAAAAGGATGGTGGTTTGATAAGGTCGGTGCTAGGTTGAGGAGAAAGTGTTTCACGGTGGAGGTTAAGAAGTGATTACAGGTTAAAGGATGAACGAAAGCTGAACAAATTCTATATAAGAGGCTGAGTATAGGCTTGTACGTGCTTTTTCTATTGATTTTAATCTGTCGACAGTATTTGAACTTGAGGGAGTGCGTGAGCATAATAGCATCTTTTGCCCCTAGATAAAGTATACTTGATGAAGGGAGGAAATTGCTGAGCAACGGTTCTTGGATTCATTTGAGGATGGTAGCGTATCAAAGTGATGAACAAAACGTGTGGGATCTTGACTTTACACTATAAGTTCTCCATTACAATGAATCACTGTCAATGGTAATCAGAAGCAGCCAGAAGGGGCCACTGCACACTATTACTTCTGAAAGTTGAATACCCTTGACTATTAACACATGCATGCATGCATATCTCTGTGTTGTAAACATTCCCTGTAAAGTAGGGCAAAGGAAGCTGTGACATCTTCAGGAGAGCTCAATAGAAGGGGAAAATACTGCAGTGAATTATATTTGTTCATAGATGCTTATTTAAAGCTGCTCTATTTTTTTATGTATAGTGATTTATTATACACAACTTTACTCTTCCACTATAATGCAGCTTGAGGTCACTTATTAACAGATCTTATGTTTGGATAGTTTAATTCTTACTTGAACTAGTTTTAAAGATATAATAGCGTATTGTAGCTGTTGTATTGACTAACCTTTGACTACAACCTTGTATCATGACCTTATTATCTGTGTTGTATGAACTATAGTTGCAATCGTGTTACTGAATGAGTGAGGCATATTGTGTGAAGGAGAAAAGGAGAACACAGAAGAAAACAGGCCGTTCGGGAAATATTGACCCACAAAGTATACAATGTACAGTATAGCACAATGCATTTGAAACGGTAGCCAGCGTCCTTTTCACACTCTTTCCCTGAAGGGATTGGAAGGTGCAATAGGCTGAAGCCCCTTCATTTTTGCCCTTCACAAACAAAACTTGTAATCACCCTTCTGCCTGAGGTCATTGGTAACAAAGTTATGTATTTGGATGTGCTAGAGAGGATAGAAAAACACTGGATATTTGTGATTTAGGAATCAGCCCAATATTATACCAATTTTTATAATTCCATTATAAGAAGTTCCCTCAACATTGTAGTTAATTTAGAAGAACAGCCTTTAGTGTGCCTGTAAATTGACCACTTGGAGGCAGCATGTTGCAGATAACCGCTGACATTGTTAAATTGGTAGAAAAATAAGTGGTAATGGAAATCGTAGAATTATGTGTTTAATGTTCCAGTTTACCTCACTGGGAGCGTAAAAAAAATGCCAAAAATTGACTTTTTTTAGTTTCTATCAACTATGTAATGTTCGATTAAATATGGCTGATCACCAAGATCAAACTATTTTTTTCTTAAAATCGCAAGTAAATAACGCCTTATTGATAAAGCGGCATAACACATTACAATTGTGGCATTGGAAATATGTTTAAATTTTAAAAAAATACTTTGCCATCCCTTTCACATCTTCACATTTTGATATGCACTTCAGAAGACGATTTTACTTTCATAGTTTCCTTCAGTGCACTTATATACACTAAGACGCTATCTGTCAGTGCGCTTGTGCGTGAGTGTGGCTGTGAGGCAGGCTGTGGGTTTACGTGTGTGTATGTGCAACAAGAAAAACGTGCTGTCTGCAGCAGGGCGAACATGAAAAATGGGAAAGACAACTTATTCGTTCCTGTCTTTGCTTTGGTATTTCAGCCTATTCGCTTCCACCCTCCCCACTGAGAGAGCCTGCCTGATTTAGGCCTTTCATCTCTGCTTTTTGTCCATTGGACCAGGGCCTTTATGTTCACATGTACCTATTGTATTTACACCTTTTCCATCGTAGCTATCATCATACTGCTCAGGTAAAAGCCAAGTGTAATGATGTGGCTGAAATCGGCCAGCTGGCAGTAGGCAGACTCCATGTTCTCCTGTCAACACATTTACACCCAAGGGAACGACACAGACATTGAGAGTCAATTGCGCTATCTTCTGGGCTATCTTCAACATATGGGGAACCAAGTCATTTGTGACTTGCGGTGTGTCACAGACACTCTCAGACTGTCCCTCTAGACTTGTCTATATGTCTTTTTTTTTCAGACTATGCTCTTACGCTTCTTAGAAATGAGATTGCTGTCAAAAAGACGGATTTGACGGCATATAGGTAGTTCTTATATGCACCAGAGAACAAATCATTTTTTATACAAGCGATTAATATAGAGTTTTATTCAACAAATATTTCTTCAACATAATTGTGAAAATTACGTTAAGTTGTGACTGAATGTCTATATTTTAGTGTCCCCTGGTGGCCAATGTGCACACACTAAAAAAAAAAAAAAGAGGAACCGTGTTGTCTGTTCTGGAATAATGTCATTTCTCTATCTTAGCAGAGGTGCTGCAACATATAAATCACCACAAGCATACACTTGGCTGATGGACCATTTTTACGCATTTGTGCCAGCAGCTCTGATTTGTATACAGTGGAGTGATGCAGCGTAGTACTGAACTTGTCTCGTGTTTATATCAAATATATTCCTATATATATATGTGCCAGACTGAACTATGTATCAGGTTTTATATACCAAGGACAGGGTGTGTGTGTGTCTGTGTGTGTGTGTGTGTGTGTGTGTGTGTGTGCTGGGGATATTGCATGTGGAAAGATATCTGTCAAAATGACACTTAAAAGCCTTGTAGACAGAGCTGCGCGGCCAAAGTGGAGTCAAAGTCCCCAAGCTCATGCCTGCTACTTGCACATCTATTTTAATCTTACCTCTCTCACTGTGAGTCGTGCCTGACCAGCACGTGATCAATATGGGCACACGGCCATGTAATTATGATAGATTGGATTTCTCTGAGCATGAAACTGGTGACACGGAGCAGGAGGTTTTGTGACACATTTAGTGAGATGTTAAGATTGCTCTCATTTGGACAGGCTTTATATGTGTTCTTGCTTTCAGGTGAAAGACTGGATCACTCATATGGAATAGATTGAACTTAGAATAGTTCTACATAGGAGTCAGACTTTCAAAATACAAACAATTACACGAAAGGATCTATTGCAGGCAAAAAAATTGTATTAATGCGTGGCATTCTGTTCATTTGATGCCCACAGTATTAATTTGATGAATGTGTTTTGATTCTGTTGACCAATTATACTCTAAATTTCCATGGCTAGCTGCTACCAACTGTCTTCAAACTTAGAAATGTCCTTCAAAGCAAAGCTACTGTTCACAAAGGGAGCTCAAACAGCTCAATCATCAATAGTCTAAATTGCTTAGGGATTTCTACACAAATAAATTAAAGGCTATTTAGAAGCTCATCTCATTCTAATAGCTGACACAATGCTTCCCAGACTTGTTGTGACTGGACAGCTCTATTTACGTAGATGGTGGCCAGGTACTTTAAAATTAACTGATGATCATTTCATAGTTAACTATTGCAGTGGTGTCATATGTAAGTTCTAATGGACCAGGAGGGCAAAATCAGATCTGTCAGACAGGCATGTTGGAGCTCATTTATACTGCATGTACATAATCACATGCTTTCATTTTGACATTGACATAATTTGTGTGATCTTGTGTGTGTATTTGGCTTAAATTCTCATTACAACATTCTGTTCCATCTACATAGCCAAAAATTGAAAACAGCCTTGTTGAAATACATCTTGACACACTCACAAAGCTAAACTGTATTTGTTTTGTTCCAAAACAACTGAAATGTTGGCTATGTTTTTTTTTTCCTCGAAGCAACCCCCGCTAAATTAGTTAAGCAAAATATTTGCCAATCAACATGCAGTTCAGCTAGTGAAAACATGCAGATTATTTCATCCGTTTGAGTGGACTCCAACAGGCACATTTGATGCTGCCGTGCTGCCACAGTGTGCATCTCCCCCACCAAAAACAAGTGACTCACAGGTGTATAAGACTTGCAAATCAAATTGTCTGTCACTCACAAGCTCCAAAAAAACAAACTAGATGCACAGCAGTGTTTCTAAAAACTCTTGATTACTATTATTATTATTTTATTTTTAGACAACAGTCCACTAGCATAGGTTCACCATCACATATTTTAGGTGGAATGTAATTCAAACATGAAGCAGTGGAAATTCAGTGAAGGTTCCCTTTAAAAAATTAAATACATTTGCTCCATTTATTGCCACCAGTCTAATCTGAAGTGAAGTAAAAAGTCAGGGCAAGGTTGCTTGAAGGTTATTTATTTTCTCAAATGGACGGAAGAAAATGACACACAATCCCAGAGCAATCAGTTGAATATTAGGCCGTAAAATATCTCATTGTCCTAAAATCTCAAATATTTTAAATGCAACATTGACATTACTTAAAAACCTATTGGTTACGTTTATTTAGAAAATGCAGAAACCTCTGTCTCACTTTGAAGTGTTTCAAATTAATGAGGATAGCGTAATTACCTGCACTGCCCATACAGAATTTATCGAACACCAACAACTGATACTATGCTCATGCACTTGTGTTTTGACAGCTTTGTCAGCCGTACTTGGATCCATGGGTAAATGCAAATTTAATGATTTGTGGTTTCAGGAAGAAAAAAAAACTGTTCAATGCATGTTTGAGGCATTATGAATCACACTGCACTTTGTGCAAGAAAACTTTCATACTTGTATCTAGGCATTGGAATCCCATTGCAAATTTGAAAAGCTCAAGGCAGTTCTAAAATTCCAATAACAAAACGCCAGCAATCAAATACTATTGCTCCACATCAGGAGCTGCAGCATTGAGTGCCAGCAAGTGTCAGTCTACTGCAAATAGCTAAAAACACTTGTATATGCTTTGAAAGTAATTGTGCCTCCAATTGTCCTTAAAATCTGCAACTGATCTTAAACTGTATTCATTAAGGTCTTAAAAAAATCTTAAATCGATCGAATTAAACTGATGAGTCTTGTGAAGCATATTTTTGGTGGAATATGTTGTGTTCGTTGTTGAGGCTTTCACACAGAATGCACAATGATAGATATTTTTTTAAGGATAGTCCCAGGAAAATAACATTGTTGGCAGCCACTGGAAATGGTTAGATAGTTGAATATTTTCATTATACGGATTGAATGGGAGAGGCTGGGTGCTATATTGGCACTGCCTTACAGTTGAGGTTGACCTCGACGCTCTGGTAGGAGGGGGGAGTATGTAACTCGCTCTTCGCCTGACTCAATCGCTGCCTCCCTCGCCGCGGGAGTTCGCCGCGTGTCAGCAAGCCTAATGACGATGGCTCTTCTTCTGCTAGATGAGCGACGACGTGTCTTTTTAGCGCCGATCGTCTCAACTGCTCATTTACATTCAGTGTACAGTGTATTGTACTTGTAAATTCCCCACTTTGTTTGTCTGCTTACTAAAAAGGCTTGAAATTCATTGGAAAAAAGAGCCCGCTGTTCCACTCATTTGTTTTCTTAATTACCTGCTGTGTGCAAAACTCAAGTTTTGCATCACAGTTGAGAGGCCGGCTGCTGAGCTTTTGTTAGAGATTTTGCTGATTCGTTTTGTGATATTTTTTTTGTTTTGTTTTAAAGGCTACAGTGTATGCTATTAAGCAAACATTCCATTCATATCACTTTTTTTGTACATAGACATTTACTGGGTCAATGACAGCTACTAAATCTCAGTAGCAAATGAGATATGCAACGGATCAAATCAGTCACATGTTCAGTCAGGCACCATTAAAATACCCACAAAAAATGATTTATATGGTGAGGAAGCTCTAGCTCACTCTTCCATCTCCCACTTATTTGATTTTTATACCTTGGCTCCTAATTTCCATCCCCTTTCTGATCCATGCACAATGACGTGATGGCCACATGCCGGGAAGCAGTAGCCTAGTTAAGGGCCACTGACTCTCCATGTAATTGCACGTTTAAAATAGGGATCAACAGTCAGAAGGCTCTTGCTTTTTTTGGATGGGGGAGGGAATGCAAGTAAGTTTATTCTGAATTAAATCCCAGTGGTGCATATTCATATAAATTATCAGCATTATGGTGAGAATTAGCCCTAATTATCATGCAATTTTATGGTTGAGTCAATCATCTTGTTTCTAAGTTGGTGTTTTTCTTCTCCCTGGATGTGTCATAAATATGAATCTCAAAGATGCTTCCAGCCAAATTAGTTATTAGTATCAATTTATTCCCAACCTTCTGTCATTCACACACTTTCTGCATAATGAAGCTGTCAACACCAAGGTGTGTGATGGGTAAAAAGAAAGAAATAACATATAGTGGTAAACCTCTGTAAAATATAATTCAGCAGTAACATGCAGTTAGAAAGTGCAAAGTTTCATTTTAAATACTTTTGATAATGATATTTGATATTAATTCTAGGAAAAGAGAAAATGTAAGTCCCCTTTTCGTCAAAGCCAACAAAAAGGATGTTGGGCTTTTTAATAATTCATATTATCAGCGATTGCCTAATGCATGAAATGCAAGAAGGATCAGTGTGTTAATTGATTGAGGAGTCGTTCATTTACATGATAATGTGCTGGAGAAAAATACAGCCCCCTGTGACAGATGATGGATGATGATAAGCAAGTCAATTGGCGGGTAATTGCTGGTGAAGGCTTCACAGTCTGTAAGAGATTTGCAAGATTTGCAACACATGGACGCCTTGGCAGTTCAAATCAGTTGCCATGAAGGAAATGGCTGAATCCAACTAAAACTTTGGTCATTTCCGACTTTTAACATCTTGTATATATTTGTCTGGTAGTTGTCTGTACATCTTTATTATTAGACTTCGTTGTAAAAAAAAAAACGGCATTACTGCACATTCAGTTTGATCTCCTTTGTGTATTTATATATGGAAATAAATCAATAATGCAAATTGCACACCACTGAACCTACATTTATGGTATCGAACACAATCCATGTATGAGAAAAGCCCCTATTCTAAATCAGTCTCTAATTCTTAGAAGAACACAAATGGAAAACATGCACTTTTTAGATTTATGTATTTCTCTTTCGATTTGTGCTTTCCAATAACCTAGTGAACTGCTGTTTTAAGCTTGTAAATGTCTCTGCATTGAGTCATGGTTTCTTTAAGCATCTGCAGTGTTTGGAAACTCACTGTATTTCCAACAAATCTTTGGACTGCGAAAAGGTGCATTAATTACAGGGCAACCCTGCCAGCACCTTCTTATCACATCTTCCCCACCTCACCAACTATCGAGCGGGTGGCTTTAGCCATGTGCATGGATGGAAGTCGCCCCCATACAGAAGCAATCATTCCTGCTGCGCCAAAGCCATTCCTGATATAAGATTTGCCTGAACAGCAATGTTATTTATTTCTGTTCAAGCCTTCCTACTGAATGGTAAGCCATCATAATTTGCAAGAGCACACAACTGTAAACAAATATTAGTGTCCATTCAGATCACTTATTTTAAAGCCAATCTAGTTATCTAGTTTCATAACTGACCATTCATATTTTGGGATGTTTTACCACATTTAAAAAATAATAGTCTTGTGCTTTTTGAAGCTTTCACTTTCTTCTATCGTTTATATCACTTTGCAATTTACCCAGCATTGATATTTTGACTAAAATCCTTTCAAATTAAACAATGTAGCTTGCTGGGATGGATATTGTTGTACAATTAGAATGTGATTAATCAGTTTATTAAATATAATTTTTGGATTAAATCCCAACCCTAAATCAAAGCACTTTATACATGATTAATTCATTGCACTGCTTCACTGGAGAGAATATTATACAGTCAAGCAGACACAAACGAGTAAAAGTTTCAGAACTATCTCTTGCTTAAAGCATTAGAACACATCACAGCCCCTATTGCCTTTAGCATTGTTTGTATTAAGCCAAGCAAAAGCTATGTGGGTGTGTTAAATACACAGTCTAATTCTTGTAGTTTTAAGAATTTTCCCCCCTCCCTTTTGGCAATTGAAGAAACCTTACTGGAGAATAAATATGTCGTGATCCCTTCATCTAATGCCATCCTCCACAAACTAAGAAGTGGCCCGAAACATACTGTTGCAGAGATAAATACAAATGTAGAGTAGGCGTTTGATCAACATTAGTGCAATCTATGCACCATAACTCGGTACTGAATGAGCCTTGGAGGTCACAATCTATTCAAAATGTGTTGGCGTTATCTACTTTAGCTTTCTTCTCTTCAAAGTATACAGTATGTGTGTGTGTGTGATGTTTTATACATCCACTCAACTAATTCAGCTACCTGTATTTTCCCTCGACTCGAACGCCAACCCATTAGAGATTTTTCTTCTCATTTTCATGCCAAAGGTGTGTAACTCATAAAAGAGAGTTAATTTACTTGATATTTCAGGCTGTCTTGTCATAGCCAAAGAAATCGCTACGCTGAGCTTTGTTTCCCTGCTGCAAACTTTGGATCGGAAGGCATTACTCATACTTGGAGTATTTCTATGAACTGATCATTTTTTGCATGTTTATGTGGGTAATAATAAATAGTATGCCAGAGGCAGAACTTTGGATAAAAAAAATAGAAGAAAAGTGAGAAAAATGTATTGTCCACTAAATATAAAGCAGAAAAGTTTAGAATGCACTGCAAGGGGCTTTTGTTCTAGACTATATTTAGTTTTCTTTCTTCATGAATAAAGCTCTCTTCAATTAATATTCTTATTTCTTTCACAGTATAATAGCCTTGAATATACATACAATACTCTTTCCGTAAGGACATAATGCATAAGTACCCCCCCCCCCCCCCCCATAAAAGACTTGCACTTGAGCCGGTTTCCGCTCTTATTCGTCCTTTTCCGTCCATCCGAGGGGCTCAGAAATGTGTTCCACTCATCTCTCATGAGGCATTATTCTCTCTTTGTCACTCAGGCGCTCTCTTTGCTTCAGTACAAGGAGAAATAGTGCGCTAACCCTGTGATTGAGAGTAAGGTACTCCTACCTGGAGCCTCGTTCCATACTCTAGCCTGTCAGCTGCGAGGATTCTTTTGTGTTTATTTGGCCTGGGGATTGCTTAATGATCAGTTTAATTCTCTAAAACGGGGTTCTGACAATACACAATTCTTATTATTTTGCTTCCAAATATACCTTGGCATTGAGGTTATGTCCTGCAAAAATGCCAAGCAGGCTCCTCTTCTTTGTTTTGTCCCCCATCACGTTTGAATGTCATGACTGTGTGTCGTACTACTGAAGGAACGGTCCTTGACTCAAGTGAACTCGAGAGTAACTGATTGCTGAATGAACTGTACTCTGCATTATGTAGATATATTTTCTTCATTTTAAATGACAAATCACATCAGGCAATTATTATTTTTTTTCCACACTCCTATTTGAGTGTCTATAAGTAAAGTAGAATGTTGTATCTCAATGTAATCTCAGTTGGCCTGTATGAATTGATGTACATTAATCCACCGATTCACTTAGTTTGTTCATTCAGTCACTTGGTTTGAATTGGAGAGATCTTTAATAATTCACCCAAGCAGATGCTACTTTCCTTGTCAACTCTGGGACACATGCAAGAACTTGCATCATTTGTTCTCTGTGAATTGATTTTTCTATCACTCTAATTTGCTCTCTTTTAATGGCCTAATTCTTTTTTTTTCCTGTTGTGTCAGCAGCTATATTAGTGTGTGCATTAAAGCTAGCAAAACAGCAAAAGGCTGAAAGCCTTGGGTGTAAAAAATAAAAATCAATATTGATATGAGTATCTTATGGAAACACTCCAGCAGCATGAGTCTCACTGAGCACTTAACACAGCTCATGAAAATTACAAATTCTGCACCAATGCAATCTAAAAACTTGGCAAAATTCTCCAAGAATTTATTCCACAAGTGGCAGACTTACAACAGCCCTTGGTCTCATTAACTTGCTAATAAGTTAAATTCCAATGAAATGTATCGATCACATAAGACAAAACAAAAGACCTGATCGTCACATTAACATTTAAATGAAACGATATTTAGTATTCTACAATATAGAGTACTACAACATATGGTCCTCAGTGGGTAGTTGCAGGAAAATACTGTAAACAGGAATTATACATCGCATGTCTTTGTGTGCTCACGTCCACTTGCTCTCTTAGCTTCTCTCTGAATCAATACTTCACATTCTCCCGAGATTCCCTTGTCCTGTTATTGAAACAGTTATGAATTCTGAAAACTCAGCTTGCTGACTCTCTGACCCTGGAAAAAAAAGGCCCATTGAAAAGAGATGGGGGCTGCCACCATTCAGCCACACCTCCACTCGCCACCTTTGTAAACAAATGCAGAATGAAAAATTATATATAAAAGTAATGCCTTTCAGTGCTTTCAATATTTGATTCCCTTGGGTGACCTCAATTCCCAAAAGGTCCACAAAAGAAAAGTATCATTGCAAAATGAGATGTGCAGGAGAGAAGAGAATAATAAACATTGTAAGTCTTTCAATTTTCGAAGTTGTGCTTTATATTTGATTAATATGTGCTGTGTGTATATATGTATGTATATGTGTGTGTGTGTATATATGTATGTATGTGTGTGTGTGTATATATATATATATATATATATATATATATATATATATATATATATATATATATATATATATATATATATATATATATATATATATATATATGTATATATATATATATATATATATATATATATATATATATATATATATATATATATATATATATATATATATATATATATATATATATATATGTATACATATATGTATATATATATATATATATATATATATATATATATATATATATATATATATATATATATATATATATATATATATATATATATATATATATATATATATATATATATATATATATATATATATATATATATATATATATATATATATATATATATATATATATATATATATATATATATATATATATATATATATATATATATATATATATATATATATATATATATATATATATATATATATATATATGTATACATATATATGTATACATGTATATATGTACATGTATATGTATGTGTGTATATACATATACATACATATATACACGTTGATATACAAAAATACAGTCAGAAAAATGTAATCTATTGATGATATTGCCAGGTTTTAGTGTCCACTGCAACAAGGAGGAGTCTGGTTTGTTAACTTGCCGGAATCAAATTCATTCTTGCCGACTAAATCAATATTAAGCCTCTTCACCCTGTGCTATAGATTGAATAAAGAAGCCATGCATGTACACAAGCTAGTCATTAAAGATACTCTTTGCTGGCAGCTTTCTTTTCGTGCTGTGTGATCATCAAATTCACTGTGCATTCATTCTGTGTGCGTTGGACTGTGTTTGTCTTTACTCATAAATTTTTGTGGCTGCATGTGTGTGTCTAGTGCGGCTCGCCAGTTTGCCAGATAAGACGAGCAGTGGGAAGTCTATGAAAACTTAATGTTCAGCTTCCCATTTTAAAAGGAAGTGAGTGCATTAGGAAGCAGTGCAGTCCCTTCACAGCATCTATCCTCCCCCGCTTGCAGTTCAGCAAATCCCACACAAAAACCAGTGACCCCCAGCTCACCCACTTTTACCCTGTCCCCCAGTACCCGCCGACATCTTGCAGTCATGCTATTCAGTCACGAATGAATGAGCATGGTATTTTGTGTGGGATTTTTCCTGCTTGGTTTAGCATACATGTGCAACGCCAAGGAACAGTAATCCACTAGTGTTGCATTTTTAGGTTAACTAAAAGAAAAAGAAAACCAATAGTTTGACTGTCACTTTTTTTTCATGTTATGTCCAGCTTTATTGTAAAAGACAATGTTCTCAAAACATGCAAAAACATATATTCTTAAACTAATAATTACCTAAGTCATATTTCTTGATAGAAAATGGAGTAAACCTATTTTTCCCAAACATATTGATATATTTTGTAGGACTACAGCAGTTGTGATTGGCTCAAATAAAACGCAGGATGACAAAATGGTGCTGCAATTATTAGGAAAAAAAAGGAAAAATCTAAAATTTGGTGCAAAAAAACAAGGCAATTTTGCTATTGGGCTAACAATTTTGACTTTTTCAAATAGACAGTTTTTTCTATAGTCATTCTTTTGTGTAGCTATGGATGCAAGAATGAGTTGTTGAACATACACTGTGTTGCATTGTTTTGAAGTACTGACCTTGGGAGGTCTGTGCACCATGTGCTTTGAACCAGTATTTATAAAATGGTATACATATATTCATACAGGATTATAGAAGCAATGAATTACTGCAACTCGTGTGGTGATGCACTTTCTGGAGAAGGCTTTTCTTGTTTTGAAGCTTTGTTGGCATTTCCATAATGGCACAGTCGACATAACAGCAGGATTTAAAACTGATTTGACAAATGATTTTCCATATTGTTCACCTAGTTGTATAAGGTTGAATAGCGAGTCTAGTTTTTCTTTTTCAGTAGTTGTGAAATGCATGCATTTTTTTTACTGTGTTGTGACTGTTGTTTTCCTATTAACGGCATACTGCTTAATTAGTATTTTCTAATTTAGTAGGTGTTTGACTGGTAATGATAAAATTCAATGTGAGTCACCAGAATACAGAAAGTCAAATTGGATCATAAGTTAATTATACACTTTGAGTTCCAATTGCACAGTGTTGCCATTGCAGAGCCATGCAAAATGTGTAACAAAAAAATATCCTGACCTTTAAATGCTTAATCCGATGAGCAGACATGCAGTAACACTGTAACAGCCTCTTCTTCTTCTTTCAAAAAGGATTAATAATGCATAAGACCACCCTACTAAACTGACATGGTTCCTCAGTGAATATTAATTGTACTTTACATTTTAAAGCATGAATTTCCATTTAACATAATATAGTGTCTTATTAGTTGTTTTCTATTTTGCTATTTGCATGATACTCAACTTGCATTTTTAGGATGTAAAACCATGGAAAATTAAGAAAAGAAATCTTCAAAATTGTAGAATGATCCATATTAACAGAAGTAGACGGTGGAAGTTTAGTGATCGGTCTTTTGAAGATTGGAGATTTTCTCAATCAATCACTCAGAGATTTAAAAAGCTGGCACAAGCTCAGTGTTCTCCATCTCAAACTCTCGCTTATACAGCATTAGCATGCTTGATTAGACAACAAAAGCTCATTTGAGGCATGTCATGAAGATAATTTGCGACACGTAGCTAGTAACTCTTTGAAACGGTATCACACGTAGAATGTTGGGGCCATCACAAGTGACTCAAGCTGGGAGGGAAACAGCTCGCTACTTAGATCCCATTAGCTGTCTTTGTTCCACTTTACATCCCTTGTTTATTTGGACTATGAAAGACAATTGAAAAGAAGACCATGTAAAATTGGTGTCCTCCCGTTTTTTTATCCAAGTGGTGCTGATAATGTATTCCAAACACATTGGCATTAATGATACTCGTGATTCGTTTATTACTGGACTGCTCAACACTATCTATTCTTCCTTTGGATTCTCCTCATTCATAGCCTTTTGACCTTCAGTGCCGCAGTTGCTTTATCTTGTGATGCCTCTGCTGTGAGTGAGTGAGTCACGGCAGGTGTCCAGGCATAGTAAATAAAACATCCTCCCACTGTCGGCGAAATACTGTAAGAATGTTAGTCTTGGCAGGGGCTATGGGTTTGGATACAGAAATAGAGTGAAGCTTAGTGAATATACAGTACCCTATGTGTGCATACACTAAAGAAATGTCACTAAAAGACATGGACAAGGGGAAGGAAATGGAAATGGAAGGATTCCAGGCCAAATTTAGCCTGATAGACACATCATGGAGGATGTTGCTACTGATATTTTGTATGTGTGTGTGTGTGTGGGGGGTCACAACATCTTGTGTAATTTGACATATCCACCGACTGCCAATCTGGCGCCTCACGACCACATCGCGAGAAGTCTGGGGTGAAATAATTTCCAGTGAATATTGACCAATAGTGCAATTTCGTTACTGCTATTCCGCTCTCTCTCTTTCTTTTTTTGTGCTGTGAGAGTGTGGATGCCGATAGCGTGTGAGACCAATACATTGTCTTCAGACTAGGACACATAATTCTGTTCCTCCACCCCATGCAGACAAAAAACACTGTAAAATCCTATTAACCTTCCCTGTTTATAGTGAATGTGTTGACAAATTGGTGACTTCAAAATGTTTTAAGGATATATTGTCCTTTCCTTGCCATCCAGTCTTTTTTTTGCCCTTTCCAAGCCGAGGGGAGGACTGTCACTACTATGATATGAAGTGCCTCTGTCGCCATGCATGAATGACAGTTGCACGTCCCGCCTCTCAATGACGTCTATTTTCATTGCTGGTCTCTTTGCTGCAGTGCGTGTTGTTCAGGCAAAATATGGTCTTATAGTGTCACAAATTCTGTTTTAGAAGACACAATGCAACATCCTCATACAATAATGCAAAATCTGATACTGTGATCAACAGAAATTACAACAAAAGTTACGTATTTTGAGTTCGGCGTCACTTCTATATTTTATAGGATAGGGTTTTCATCATTTTGACCCCTTTGGTTTAAAATTTAATTATTTGACTTGAACACATCTCTCCAAGGGTTTTTTGTATGCCCCAAAGAATAAAATAACTTTTCTCCATGGTCCCAAAATAGTCCATTGCTTTTGATGTCATTCCCACCATGCCAGTGCCCTCTATATTATCTCTCTTGCTGCCATTTTAAATCACTCTCTACCCTTTCCCCTGCAGTAAAAATGCCCCTTTCAAACTCCCACCCACAGTATTATCTGATCTCCAACTCACCTGTACATTTGTCCATCTCCCATTAAATGTTGATCAACCCACTCTTTTTTTCCCCACTTTACAACATCTACTGCAGTCTCCTTCTCGAGTTAAAAATATTCCCGTTGCCCAGGTTGAGCTGTGTTTCTTTTGTAATCGCTGATTTTAAATGTGCAATTTAGGCAACCACTTCCTACGGAACACCACAGGACCACATACACTAATTACTGCTGTTAACACTGACACCAGTGAAGGGAGGGTAGGATCCCAAAAAGAGCAAATAAGTCAGTTTAGTCTTGTACCCTCATTTGTAAGATTACAGGAAGAAAGTAATTACACATTGACTTACAAATTTAAATCACATTATATCAATTCAATAGTTCCCAAATCAGTATAACGACCATTTTTATTCTTCGATATGTATCTTATCTGATATTAGAGTCAAGCATCTTTTGTTGAATTGATGGAGGAGCCTAATTCAGTCATATGAAGTGTGGCATTTTATTGGAGGGAGCATGTTGTAAACAAAACAATCCCGTCTGTATGATTAATTATGGGAGTGATACCATGAGTTTCATGGCATGACCTGCTTTTTCCCATCAACATGGATTGTAAGAGAAACTAAGGATGTGAGACGTGATGTTGTCTAGAAATAGGCTGTCGTCCACAGTATGAATGTACTTCATTAAAGCTATTATCCATTTGGCTGTTAAGACTGACATGAATGAACAAATATGGGTGCAAGCTGGAGATAATAAAAGGCTGTCAGAATCTTAACTAAACGAGTCACCTCTGAGACCCGCACACTCTCCACTGGTTTTGTTTCTTTTGTTGTTCGTCCTCGGTTTTTCCACTTAAATGTGCACTATCAAAAGTGAATACATTTTTCAAAGCAGCGTCATGATAGAGTCTCTGAGCTTATATGACACTTTTAAGTGAAGCTGCTTGGTGAACAATTTCCAAAAGGAAAACAAGTATAGGACGGGATAACTTTGAGGTGCCATGTTTGGCCTACATATTTCACTTCCCATAGTCGTTTGTTGTGCAACGACTGGCAAGCTGATTCTTATCTCCATGATATAGTGTACCATGTGTTGGGCAGCCGGCGCACATGTAGTCAGTC
The DNA here is from genome assembly GCF_051989575.1 of Stigmatopora nigra. Classification (NCBI taxonomy): domain Eukaryota; kingdom Metazoa; phylum Chordata; class Actinopteri; order Syngnathiformes; family Syngnathidae; genus Stigmatopora; species Stigmatopora nigra. The sequence continues at coordinate 7,001,510 of NC_135526.1, forward strand.
ACTCACTGTATTGTTTATACTGTAGTGGATGACTTTTTTTTTTTTTACAACCTACTGTATGCTAAACTCATCGCAAGGGAATCATAAAAAGGCACAAAGCAGAAGCTAGCCTCAATCTTCATATGTTTATGATTTTCACATTTTCTATATAACTGTTTTTGACCTCCCACGACTCTGACATATGCTAGACATGCATTTTATTTTCTCTTTCATATTTAGGCTAATTGGAACCTTTGTAAAAACAAAGACTTATCTTTTTACATGATGTAGTTCCTGATAAAAAATATATCCACATAATAAGCAGACACAAGGCCCTTGTCGTCCAAAATTAAACATTGTAGTCTTTGACAACTAAAAATGGGATGCCAGCTCTTAGGAGGTTAAACCACTTTTCAGTTTGTTCTTTACAGTACTACGCATTGCGGAAACATTGTACTCGTGGGGGTTTTAGTTTAAATTATATATATATATATAAATATATATAGTTACCTGACCTACATTACCTATATTTAAACTGCACAGGCCTAATTTAGTATTCTTGAATGCACACCGACTCATGCAAGCACACTACAACATCTGTAGGTTGCGTTGTTACCTTTTCAAGTGTCTAACAGCTGTCCCCTGCTTCAAATCCAACTGGTGGGCTATTGATTAGATTTGATAGCCAGCATCCATATTTGGGATAATACATAAAACCAACAGCTGCTTGAAAATCTTGTTAGTCATTATTTAAAGACTTGGTTGAGTTTACTACTCCCATTTCTGAAGATGAATACAAATATCAGGAAGCTACAGATGCTTGTTTTTTTTGTTTTACTTTGTTGATTTGGTTTTTGAGAGGAATATGTGTTGAAGTTACCAGCATATGGTGTGGTATGTTGTTTGCCAAAAGTTTGCTGGGATGGGCTCCAGCACCCTGTGACCTGGGAAGGTGAGGCAGTGTTGAAAAAGAATGGATGGGTACATTTGTTGTTTTGTTTACTATGGTTTTCTATTGATATACTTTTCACTGACGTGTAACATTATTCTTTTAAAATGCAGCCCCTATCATCTCAAGAAGCATTTGTTTTTTTTTTCTTTTTCATGTTCAGCACACTGCTACAAGTAGCAACACAAGTGTAAAACGAAAGTGACTGTGATGAAGAACATGGCAATCCCATCACGAAACTGTCTGTGACCGCTTAGCCCTTCCATCGTCCTGGGAGACTGGAGGAAATGACATTATCTGCTGCGGCACTAGAAGAAATAGAATAGAAGCATGGGTGCTGCCAACAAGTTTGTTGCAGTCACAGTCAGCAGAGATAGAATTACTTGGGAATCGGAGTTTTTAAGAAGAATTGATTACATTTCCTGCCCAAGCACCAACAAGTTTACTTTTGGTCACTGACGCGAGTGTTCACTCTCTCAGATCAATGAGTGTATGCATATCTACTGTTTCCATTAGTGTGTGTTTGCCATCACACACACTCTAAACCCTCTTATCCCTCCTCTGAGGGCACAGCTTAGTGTAAACAAAGGGGAGCGGCAGAGGGAATTATCGTCAATCCGAGGGAGATCTGCGAGTCATTTACAAAACATAATTCATTTCAAGCACATTATCCCCACCCAAAAATTAATGGACTTAAACACTGCGACTGTTGACAGATTATGACCCATCACAGTCCATTAAATACCGATAAACGTTGGGGTGTCACTATTGTTTTCTGTACCAGCTTAAAATCTCATTTTGGAACCCCTGAAAAATTATTTTTGACGATCCTAGTTTTCCAAGTTGGATAGGAGGAGTACTGTTAAAGTTAATTTTAGTCAACGTCAATGGAGTGAAAGGCGCCCTCACACTTTGCGACACCGTGCCTACTTACTAAACTGCTGCAAGTGGATTTAATGAGTTCCCCTACCTCCTGTTTTTGCTGATTCCGAATTTGAAGTGCCAAAAAGTTTGTATACGACTAGCTATTGATCATTGCCAACAGCTTTCTACACCACACTGCCTCCTTTATTGTTGAAATCCTAATCCCCCTTGACATTCACCCCCTTGTTTTAGAAAGAAAATAATACAGTATATTATAATTAGAGTTTTAATGCCAGGCAGAGGATCACAGTTTATCGGTTGCAGTATGACTAGATGTGCAGAACTCTTGTTTCAAGCGCCAGCTTAATTTTGTTCCCAAAATTCTCTCCATCACTTATTTTAGTGGTATTCTGATCCCCTGGCATTGCAAATTCCTTTACAAATACAGCTCGTCGCGTTAAAACAAGGCAATTTTAATACAGAAAATGGTGTTTTGTAAGCGTTTGTGCATTGCTGTACAGTGGTGTTGTTGATCTTAAGTCACCCTGTGAGTAAGGGCGTTAGTGTATCACTTTGACCTTATCCAGTGATGGATTACTGCAGACAAACAGTAGCATCCTCCATCTCAAACCCAGAGCCAGTAACAAGAAGAAAAAGCATTATAAACCTTGTATCACATCGCCAAACATGTCATGTCCTCAGTCTGTTTACATTCAAATCACTTGAAGCCTAATATTTTCTCTTTTCCCATTTTGTCTTTCATTTCCGGCTGGCCCTTCACTGCTATCTTGGCTCATGTCGCCTCATCAACAGGTAAGCACTCTAAACCTGTTATGTGAACGTGTCATTGTGAGACGCAAATATGTAATGCCAAACAGATAAATATTGGCTTAATTAAACCATTGTATTTCACATCTTTTGTGATGTTATCAAGACCAAATGCATATGCATTTGGATTCATTTGATCAGTAGACGTTTAAAACTCTCAGAATGCTGGACGACATTTTCAATGCGTCGCGACTGCTGTGTGATTTGACCTGTCCCATAGGAAAAGGCAATATGGCAGCATTAGTAGCCAAGCAGTGGCTTCTTATAAAGATGCACTTTGAATAGTTTGGACTTAGCGGGAAGCTTTTAGAGACCCTGTCACTGCTTGCCGCTGCACTAAATTATCTGTAATGGCCAATAATAAACAGTGAACATATACGGCTGCTGCTAATGTCAGCAGAATGCATGGTACTGCGTCATTCTAATGGCATCCCAAATGGACAATGTCTGTTGTCGTCTTCGAGTGGGCTACAAAGGAAAAGCCAGGATCCTTTATCTCGTTAAATTACACACTTCCTCAGAGATTTGCCTCATAAGATGCGAGCAAGGCCGACTGCTTATTTTAGTCCCCTGAAAAGCTGAAGTTTGTCCTGTGTTGGTCATTTTAATACTCGGCGGACACCTTGAGTGCTGCTCACCGAATTGGGGAATACGAAGCTGAAGCAGTTTGTAATCATTTGTAGAATTACTTAATGAAAACTCTCGTGTCAGGGATTTTTTGGGCAAATACATTCTTGGCCAAGTTTTGCAAATGAAAATGCCATGCCATCAAATTAAAAAGTACTGCAACTGCCATACAAGGAAAGCATTGGTATTCGCCTTGAATTTCTCAGCTAATGTCCCTTTTCCACCCCACAATACTACTCCATTTTAATCGGAGATAGGCATTTTTTTTTTGACAAATTGATACCACAAAGCTAAAAATTTTCATTTACAAACCCCATTGACCAAATAATTGAATACAAATTAAAAGTCAGATTAATTTTCTCGGAAGAACTCCAAAATTTGAAATATTGTCATAATTGTGCGTGTCCTTATGTGACACATCAGTTTTTATCAATGTATATATCAAGTATGATTTGTTTAGTCGTCATATGGTTAAAAATAATATGCTTACCCAAAGTCAGCCTGGAAAAGCTCCAGCTCACGAGCAAACATTCTTAATGAGGATAAGTGTCGTAGAAAAAGAATATTAAAATAGTTATTCAAAATCCCAAACATTTTTTGGGAGTGTCGGTGAACAGATTGACCTTAGGGGTTTATGTAATCAGCAGCTCTGTTGGAAGATAAATGTAGTAGAGTTACATGTTATATATTTGCAGAGTACAGGAAACAACATTAGGCACACTCTGTGCTGTATGCTTTATGATTCCAATTTGCTTTGCTTCACCCGCAGCCTTGACAATGCTGCATTTTTTTTTGTTTGTTTGTTTTTAAATTCACTTCCAATCATTGTAGCTCAGTGTAGAGCTCTGCTGTTAATACAGTATGTGACTGGCATAACGCTAGCAATGTCTGCTGCACAGAAATAAGCTGCCTGTCTATGCTCAGGCAGCTGATTAACCATTCGTATAATAAACTGCACAGGTGACAAGTGACAGATGAAGTTTGTTTGAGGTTTCAGGTTCCACTATATTGAGATTGTGGCAGTATACAGTACAAGCTAGTGATCAGTAAACTTGGTATAATTTGGCAACAAAGCAAAGACATCTCATTACATATCAGTCCATTTGTCAGCTGCTTCATGTTTACACTTCCGTTTCCCCTGGTGGCTTCTATCACTCAAACTGAGAACGATTTCCGTCCATGTCAGTTTGTTAAGTGTGAGTAATGACTTCATTGTGACGTCGTGAATAAGAGCAACTCTTATTTATTTTGTTTCATTTTAGGTTAAGATCATAACCTGAGTTTTCTTTTGAAAACAGTGTGACATTCAAAATATTTCTTTTTTTTCCCAAAGACTTGAATATATGTAGGACTTAGTTTCCTTATTGGCACACAATTGTTTTCCTTATTATTGCACACTTTCTATAACTCAAACTGTTTTCATTTCTTAAATATTATTACTAGTCAAAATTACTGAGCCATACAATCATAAAAACTAGCAGTGGTACCTAATCTCATGCATTTTGCACTTTTTTACCTTATCATCTAGTTATTGTTTTTATACAAGACACATTCTATTTCCTTTACATTAACCAATAATCTATCAAATCTGCAATTCCAAAAGTATTTGCCAGCTGCAGCCCTGTAAAAAAAAAAAAAAAGTTAATGGGATAGCAGTACTCATCATTTTTTATCGACACAAATGATTTGATACAAAGTTTATACCAATTCTACTGCAACAGCTTGTTTTTAACCATGCACCATTCGGCCCAAAGGTCATTTCAACACATCAGCATGCCTAGTGATGCTTTGCTTGAGAGCCATCTCCAACAAATTAAAGGCTGCAGATGGAACAGCCTTCAGCTGGGAGTCGATATTCTAAAAAGGGAAAGACAGCCTAGAAGCAATTATGGCATTGTGTGTGGACATTGTCTGTCTGAAATATTTATAGAATAGGTTGCCTATTCCTATTTGCATTTAAAGTCGTTAAACAAACCTGAACTATCCAGTGGAATTATATTCAGAAATTGAGTCAATTCAACAACAGTAACCTTGATAGATATTAAAAGAATTGCCCGATGAGTATATTTTATTTTATATATGAGGCAATGGAGGAAAATGTCAAGGTCGATCAAGGCTTCTACAAGATCAGTTGAGAATATTTTGTCGTATTACTTTCCGTTTTGTCTTTTTAGCTTCTAAACAACAAAACAAAAAAAAGTCACTTAACATCTATTGATTTAGCTTTTTAATTTTCCTAATTAGTTAGGCAAGTATTTGATCTATCCAATTTATTTGTCTCGCTTGAAGATATCAACTGAGTTAGGAAGCTCAAGCATCTGTGCACGGAGAATTGTCAAAGCAGTTGTGTGGAATAAAAAGTAAGAGGGGAGGTTTTCTAAGGAGCAGATGGAAGACCAGTTGGCACCACTCTCATAGCAAAATTTAGTTTTTTTTTATTTATTATACTTCCATTGCAGCCACATATACTTAAAATCACCAAAACACATTATGTCATTCACCTTTCTTTTTTATGTAAAAAAAATACTCTAATTTTCTAGTATTACTTTCCCCTTAAAAATTCCACGTGTATCAAGATGAGCTGATCTGAAAGAAGCAAGACACATAGCAGTGCAGATCGTTCCCCTTTTTTCTGCAGACCAAAACCAAGGGAAGATCAAAAGCTATTCAGCACATGTCAAGCTAAACAGTTGGAAACCCACCAAAGAAAAATAGCTTTATGGTCCCTCAGGAATAGGTTTGGCGTGCTGTAGAAGACCCTTGCTTTCACATGTTCTATTTGAGAAACTAATCGCATATCCACCAACAGAACCTAATGAGAACAAGAGACATGCCCAATAATTAAATTTATGACAATTATTGATTTTGTCTTGAGGCGAAAGAACACTATTTGACAAGTTATAGTTAAAAAAAAAAATCAATGATGGTGATTTGTTCTTATTAGAACAGTTTGTACTGTGTGGGTATTATTTTCTAGTTGTGTGTTCTCAGGATAATGTGTTTAACAATAACACACCACCTTATACTTAGTCTTTCTGGTTGTAGATTTTGCACATCTCATTAGATTGTACAGATGCTACAATTGCGGCTATAATAATGCACTAAAGATTCGCAAATGATATGGTGTGGCATAATGTGTCAACACACTATAAGTCACTATTGTTTCCCTAGAGGCATGTTTTTTTTCTTTTTATCAGGTTTTGAATAAGTAATCATTACAAGCTCAGGCTATTAGCCTGTCAAACCTCCTCTTTTCTCTGGCTATAACTGGACTGTGACAGCATGTCACCTCTGAATAATGTTCTGCCATCAAAATGCACTCATTCATATTAAATGGCAGATATGCCAGTTAAATTGGATGTTATACCCCCTCAGGTTATTATCAAATGTTGAGATCATAACACATTTTAAACTAACACTCAATCTTGATTCTGCCACGAATAACTTTTTCCATCACTATCAATCATGCTCTTTATTTATAGTACATGATGGGTTCGATTTTACGATCACGTGATTGGATCGGGGTCATCTCTAATTGTGACACCTGTTGATAATACTAGAATGCCTTGTCAAATACATTGATATTGTTTAAGACTGGAAGGAATGGAGATCTCAAAATGCTAGGCTAAATGAGTTATTGACATACTCTAGTAGTGACTCTAATGTAGCATATTATGTATCTGAAAAATGGATATACGTCCTAATGGCATACTGAAGATGATACTCTAGTCTTACAATGAGATATGATTCCAAGTCTGGTTCTAAGTAGATGGAGGGTGAAGAAAAATCATTGTGCGGCCACCCTAATGCCTTCCGATGTAATAGCCTATTAGATTCCTGCTTTATTGCGTGAGCACTGCAGTAGTTACAGCAGACTCTCCCTCTCTTCTACAGACCTATTTTATTCCAACTACAACCAGGACTTTGTCTTCAGTTCGGAAACATTGCATAGTGTGTCTATTAATTGCGTCTATAATTAAAATTCTTGTTTTTTTTTCCTTCCAAAATGAGGATTCTTGTAAATTTTACCCTTAAATTGAAACAATTAAATGAATTAATGGAAATCTCAATTAGATTAAATTAAATTACACATGTATTTGAACAAAAACCTTGGAATAGACTTAAAGTAGTCTGTCATTGAATCTATACGTGTCATCTTGATTTCCCCATTCAGCAGATTTAGTCCTCCCTGCCTTCACCCTTGTTCTACAGTATATCTTCCCTTTAGATGTATCCCACTGGGCAGCACACAGGCATCCTAAAACACAATTACAGCCCACAGCTGAATGGAGAGCAAGGGTCTTCTGGGACTTGTGGAAACAGTAAATGGTCAAGAGGGTTGGACTGAGGAGGGAACAGCAAATCCCTAATTCAATTGGCTGAACCTTGGCAACAAGCCTCGGGTGACTTCTCCAGTCGAATCAGTAGAATCAAACAATGCGCCGCAAACTGCCTGCGAGATTTTCATTCGCATGCGCAAATGCACCTCCACAAATTGATACAAATGCATAACATTTCCCCTGCACATGCTTTGTTTCCATTTGTAATGCAGCCCAAAAGGGAAGTTGCACAATGTTTTATTTTAGCAAACAAATTAGGGATAAAATATTCACATATTGCAAATAGCTACCCGTGATTTTAGACTATTCATTCAATTTTCATCCCGCTTTACCTCACAAGGATTGCATAGGGTGCTGGAACTTATCCCAGCCAACTACGAGCAGTATTTTTCAGTAGAAAACCTGAATTGGCTACAAGATGAATACACTGGACAAAAGGCTAAAAAAAGCGATAGTATTGTATCTTTGTATTTTGCTTAGACATTAGCATCATTAAGAAAAACGGGTAAAGTTTCATTGTTTGTCGCATCTGCCTTTTTGTCGTATCACCTTTGTCGATGTGTTCTCTTGTGTTACCCCATGCTTTTTGCAAATAGCAATAATAGGCTCCACACCATTGGCGATAATAGGAACAAAGTGGAGGATCGATGCAGAGGGCACGCACATACACAGCAATAAAAAAACAGCTGTGTCTTCACACAAGCGCATTCACATCCACACTGTGCTGGGCCAGTCTAATCAATACAAGTCAGAGACAGGATTTTCCTCTGCATTCCCAATGCAATTGCACACACTAAACTACTCTGCATTGAACTAGGATAAGTTCCCTTCTGTGTGCAACAAATTAGTTGGATTGTTTCATCCATACTGCTTCCTAAGGACACCAAGAGATAACTATTCCACGTTATTGGTGTTTGCCTATAGTAGAGAGATGTACATGTATTCTGTATGTCCTGGTATATATTTGAAAGCCCCTCTTGGGAGATGCGAGAGCAGCCAGATGAAACTAACAGGCGGCTCCGTGCAAGCGTGCTGATGAAGGAAATTAATAGATAGCATTAAAATACGGAAGGTTTCAATAGCATTCTTCACCCACAACAAGAATGATATATGTTTGCTGTTGAAAGTATCTTGTTGTTGCTGGTATAGATTAGAGTTAAGGTTTGAATCGTTGTTGAAAGATACCTTACCGAAACCAAACAGATTTTGGAGAATCCATGTTTGTGCTTAGCCATTGTAAAAGTGTGTTGTGAATATTCTGTTGCTGCAAAAAAGGAGCAATTGAACACATAAAGAGAATAACATGTAATTTTTAGCTGTAGTATTCTCTAGGTTCTGTAATGCACTTCAACATGAAATTGCATCTTGAAAGTGTCATTTATTAGTAAAAGAATTAAAGGTACAATTCAGGCTATACAGGCCATACTACATCGATCGTGCTGCACTAAAAGGTTTATTTTCCATCACAATATGTGCTGGTTTGGGTGACAGTTATCAGAACTGCGTGAGCATCTACTTGTTAACATTCAGCTTGAGTTGAAGTCCACACACAGAAGGTGTCAGGCAGAAGTCAACTTGACAGGCCGGAACTTCAACTGAGACAGTCTGAAAATTGAATAGATAAGTGTTGTAGGAGAGAGGTTGCAATAAAACTTGTGGGGGGCCATTGGAAACGGCTTCCTTCAAAGCATATGGCAACACTGTAATTTCCAAATAACACTCTTAAACCATTTGACACCAGCCTGATCGGTCTGGATAATATTATGAGCTGCCAGTAACACTGGATTTAGTAAACTGGATTATAGAGCAAACCTCAATGGAATCAGTTTGTTTTATTTCACAATTAAACCAAAGGAAAAACAATTGGAGAATATTGAAAAGAACATTTGTCATCGCAAACAAGGCACTTTCAAGAGTAGTGAAATCCATAGTTTAAAAAATGACATGCATAAGTGTAATAGTAGCATCAGTAGCAGTCTTTCCCAATAGGAGTCTGTGTTTGACAAGAGTAATTGTACTGACTGAATACTTCCTTCAGAAGATGGAAGTATTTTATTTGTTAAATCCCAAGGGTTTTCTTTGCTACCCTTTTATATATGTGCAGCGGCCTTTTCCTTGAGTTTCCAAGCTGACAGACAGCGGTTAGAAACTAAGCCAACTATGAGTGCGTGGCTATGTGTCAAATAGCTGACACTTGAATGGCCCCTTCACTCACCATGTGGTGTTGGGGTGTCAACACCTTTGTCTGGCTCTGACAGGAAGTCTGCACTGATGGATGTGACATTGCCACTCCTTGACATTAGTGCTCCTTTTGAGAGCTCCATGGGAGGCCAAACCTTTGCTACCTAAAAATTCAAGCTCTCTTTGTGTCTTACACTCCAAAAGAGAGGGTAAGTCATATTTTTTCCTCACCGTAGCAACCCAAGTCTGTATGTAAAGAGCTAGTTGCAATAATAGAGGTATTTGCCCTTGTTTAAACTATTCAGGATTACAGTCTGTTGTATTTGGTGATGTCTCTTGCTAGTAATGAAAGAATGAACATAATGCAGTAGATTTCTCTTGGAAATTTTATCAGCTCAGGTGGTAGATCTGCACGTGTATGAAATGATGAACAGCCATGTTCTGGTGTATTGTGTGGAGTACTGTGAGGTGGGGGCTGAACATTTATTAGAAAGAGCCAGCCATTTTGGGAGGTCCCATGATAGTCATGTGCAATTATCTCTATCTAATTAGCACCTTGAGTGAGAAAAACAAAGGTTGTGTCTTATCAGATCTTGATAAACTTTCATAGAGAAGGTTTTTAATGAGTAGATATATATGAAAATATATATAGAGAGAAATTTAGAAGGAAAAAAAAGATATATATACTTTTTTTTATTTTTGGAGAAGTAATAAGTCTGCGTTCAATGGCCCCTGGAGGCCAAATCATTAACTTACAGCTGTTCTCTCCACATCCTGCCTTCTCTATATTTACACAAGTCCCTTGGGTGCCTTTGGATAACACAACTGGAGCATGTCAGGGGTCAGCTTTAATTTGATGGGGAGAGGAAGCATTTTTATCTTAATTCATGCAATTAGAGCCCTCCAAAAAATTGTCCAATTTCTGTCAATGATGCAGGGAAGCTTGCATTTGTCTTTTCTAATTGAACCGTCTTTTTGTTTGTTTATTTGTACATACAGTATTTGCATAGACATGAGATTAACATTAAATAAATCACCCCCATGCCGCAATATACATTTAATCAACAATCAATTGTACACAATGTTATGTTATTGTTTCATACCCTCTCCAAAGAAATCCAATGTTAAAATTGTACAATGAGGTTCCTATTCTTCCAAGATAATTGATATTTCCATTGATTGAAATTTGTTAACAAAAATGAGTGGCAAGTCAGCACAGAATTAATTATACCTATTAGTCAAGACACCATTATATTAAAAAAGTCAGACAAATTAGATTGACATTTAAAGGACCATTATCGTTATTTTGAATAATATCAAATGGGCACAATCCTTAAGTATTGTACAAATTCTCCATTTAATGTACAATAATTATGAACCTTAAACCAATGGGCATGAAGAAAGAAGAAATAAACAGTTTCTCAAAATTGCTCATCCTTATGTTACATCAGCCCTCGTGGTCAATTGGTCCCCAAACACAAAATACATAAACACAGCAACATAAATCATCATTGGTCATTTTATGGGCCCCATTGTTCATTCACCTCTCACCATACACAAAAGGCCCACAATGCCATAACTAGAATGGGATATAAAGGTGATGGTTTGAATATGTGCGCTAACAGGTGCTGGCCTTGACTTTAAGCACTAACAATCACAGTGAGCTGACTCCGTGTGATGCCAAATGCTCCCCTGAGGCAGAGGTCACCTGTCAGCTTCCCCACAGAGACACAGTGAACACATTGCCAATTTAGCGCCATTCTCGCCTTTGTAATGCAGCATGGCACCAGGCTGCCTTTGTTTGCTGACCTTTGAATAATTCAGGTCTAGCAAAATGCTATGACACATTTTTGATCAAAACGGCAAGCTCGAGAAAAGGTGGGACCAATGGTCACCCTTTCATTTAGACGAAACATGTCAGTCATTATTAATACAAATAATCAAACTCATGAATGAACCTTTGTGGTTCCATTATTGAAATAACCCCCCACCCTTTAAAAGACAACTTCCAGAAAAATATTACGGTAGAAAACCTTATTTTCCACTCATTCTTGCCCACTATCATATTTTAAGGACATTGCTACTTTGACAAACTATACAAAGAAGTTACAAAGTAAAAGATAAAATGATACTCTGTCATTGAAATGACATTTAATATTTATTTCGTGGTAGAAGCCCTAGCCGGAAGGAATGAGATCATTCATACGCCTTGCCTTTGAATGATATCTCACATCTTAGAGAAGTTGACCTCTACACAGGGTTAAAAAAAAATGAAGATTGTATTATCCATTAAGTTTTCCTGTCCCCTCGCCCTCTGATGAATAGCAACAGATTATAGGTTGGTGACCATACACCTTTTGCTTCAAAGCTTTGTCTTCAGGAATGCTTTTGTTAGCCTGAAGGCATCGATCACAATAGAAGTTCACCTTTTAAACTATTCATTTGGAGAAGCGGTGGAAACAGAAAGCATTTGCTGAGTTATGGGCTATACCTGGATTGTACATCATCCTCCACCAGCACCTGTTTGACAGTATATGTGCGTTTTTTTTTTTTTTTGGTGCGTACGCCATCCTGCTGCAATTCCTATTAGACTATTCTTGTTAGGGTGATTCATGGTTTCGATATCCCTCAGGGTTTTTTGGAGAAATGGAAATGTGCTTCTCAAGCTGAGGGGAAATCTGGAGTCAGGCCATAAGGCAACATTTTATGAGCTGTCTCTTTGTGTCTATGTTTGTGTGTGTATACTTGTTTATTTTAGTGCTGGAAAAAAACGTTTTTCATGCACCGTTTTATCGTAATGTTTTGGTTTACACTACTAAATGTAAACGATTTATTGCTTATTTGTTTGGCAAAGGTTGTCTTTAGTGTTATCTTGCAGCCAGTCTACAAAGTTCAAATGTCATAGTCAAACCGAATGTCTGCCTTTACAAAAGATGGAATACAATCAGTTATATGGCAGGCAGGTCACTAACCTAATAGTGATTGCTATAATAGAACCAAAGTTTGCAACTCCATGGCATCATGCTAAGCATAATAAGCAGTTTGAGTGAATTAGGACCATGTTAACTCCCAGTAAACTAACAACTCAACTTGTACTAATTCAGGATGAAATCCTTAACAAAGGTGAATACCACAGGATTTGATCATTTTAATATGATAGCATTTTTTAATACAACTCTACAAAGCTTTCACATGTGAGAAGTGCTGCCATTATTATAGTTTTAATGCAGAAAATTCATCTTGTGAATTTAAACAGTCCCTCAAAAACAACAGCATGAATTTTCCTGGGTTGTAATGAACATTCATTGGACACAGCTTTAAATGCCATGTTTTCATCAGTGATAGTCTTGTTTAAATTGGAGATTTTGTAGTGTTATAGAATTGCATAGCGATAGAATTGGATGTATTATTCTACTTACTTAATTGAATTGTCATCTCAGCCAGCGGTCCCCAACCACCAAACCATTTACACAGAGAGATTAAAAATCAAGTGCATACTGTGCCTCTTCATACGCGTCAAACCTCTTGGCTCATGTGGTACAGCAGTAAAAGTGTAAGCCCACAAACTACCAGAAATGAGTAAAACGCAAATATCCCTGGGGAGTTTCCTCGAAAAGGCCAAATGATGATACATAAGAAGAGCCGACAACTTTCAAGAAAAAAAAGAAAGCTACAGGAGATTATAGCGCCGGTCTTACTTTGAATTCAAGCAGAGCAACTGCAAAAAAAATGAGATGAAAATAAGTCAATAAAAAATGACACATCCCCCGTTTCAAAAAGCAAAAATCTGCAAATTGACACTCTGTTTTCTTTGCAAATTTGGGCATTAACTCACTGTACCTCTTTGACAGTGTCTATCTAAACTAACTGTGGTGACCATTGCCCTTATGCTTACTGTGATAGAGCAAATGTATTAGAAAAAAAATCCAGATTGCATGCTGTCATTTGCACATGAACAGACTTCGCAGCATCATCACCACAGATGGTAACAGAAATATCCGTCCTACACGGATATCCGCAGTGAAAATCTTTAAATGATGAAACAAACATGCATACCCCCTGTCATGTGATGGAACAATGTTGCACTAGACCGATTTCGTAAAGCTAGCAATATGTTTTCAATAAGTAACAGTAAACAAGCATGATACCATCTATTAGAACTGTTTACTATTGTCTTTATTGCCTCGAGATGAATTGCAGTCGTAAGCAGACGCGGAACAGGACACATTTGGCCGTATTTATTCCGTGGTGATGTAAGAATGAATAGAAAAAAAGCCACCACATTTTTGTGAATGACTCAATCGAAACGCAAATGGGAGAACGCATATATTGGCATTTTCCTTTTTAACTCTTGTGTGCGTGAATACATTTTCGAACCTCATTTTTACATTTATTCTTGTCATTTGATTCTTGCTAAATACTTTGGCTATAGCATTTTAGCCACTGGTAGAATGTTGGTTGCAAACTGAATGTGTACCAGACACGTATTGCTACTGTAAAGACAGCTCTCCATACTTTTATACACCCTGCCACCACCCCAACACTGACCATAGACTTCACTAAGTGCACTGCCTGGAGACAAATTCTACAAAATGTTCCAATACCTCTATGAACCTTCCCCTTTTGAAACATTGTCTGAATGGTGATAGAAAAGTATAGATGGTGTGTTATTGTATGAATACAGAGAGGCATAAGTTGTGCAAACTCGCTGTTCATTGGCTTTGCCTCGCCTTTATTAGCTTTGGTGCCCGCCAGTCTTGATCAGGACATCTGGAAACTGTGAAAGACCCTAGATTGGATGAATCACCAGCGTTTATACTTGCCATTATGTTGGTAAGGAAACCAATTTTAATCAAAACGAGACTGAATAGAGTCAGTAAATGTGTGGAATTGTTGCAGTAATGTTGACGTGTCACAGCTATAGGATCCTGGACCCTAAGTTTATGGAATTACTCATGTCATTCCTTGGAAACATTTTTTTTGTTATTTGAGATGTGTAGGGAGTACTTTGGCGTGCTGTGTTTTAATAACCAGTGTCACATTTGCTTCTTTGGCACTTGTGCTTAGTGAGAATTGACTCCAGGGCAAATCTGCTTCTGCTTGCAAGGAAAACCACAAAGCCCCCCCAAAAAGGTGTAAAAAGTCTTAAGATATAAAAAGTCAGTTTTGACAAGACTGGGAAATGAACACTGGTCCTCCCACGAGACCTTTACCCTCAGGGAGCACTGTGATCACCGCAGTGCCTTGTGTATGTGGATATGAGTCACAGCAGGTGGCGCCTGTATGAAGTATCACACAGTTTATTTATGACATCTCCCCTGCTGATGCTCGGAGACTGACAACAAGCTGTTCACATCTCTGCGCGTCACTATTGTGACCCTAGAAACGCACTCTCTCTGGCTCACACGTTTTATTTGCTCATAATGTTAGCCTTGAGCCAGATGAGCCAGTGACCCAGGTATTGGAATGAAAAGTAAATTCATGTTGATACTCGGAATGTTGCCTTGAGGTATGAATTGACTTCATCTAATCGCCATTTCTTGCAACTATAAAATCATATTTAATTCATTGTGGTCTTGGAGTGCACAACTTATTATAGTCATGCAGATGTTCACTACTGCAAACGACTCTGTTAATGTTGAATATTAAACATTTTTACCTAAAATAAAGTTTAAATTTAATTGCTCTTTTCTGGGGGAAATTGCTTTTTTTATGACAATCTAAGTTGCCATAGTACAAAGTAGTGTCAGTACTTTATATTGCACTATATTAATCATTTAGGGTTCCGTTAAGTAATACACATTTGCTTATAAATGAGAGAATGAAGTTGGAGTGAAGCTTGCTTTGATTGTGCCAGCAACAATTTGAGGACATAAAGCAGTTGATGGGTGCCCATTAGAATCATTCTGTGCATTGAATGCTCAAATTGGGGTATGACAGAGTGAAATTAAATGTCTAGATTTTCAGCTTTCTGGGACTTCCTGGAACTATTGTCTGTGTCAGTTGCTAAGTAACAGTAATACTCCTGCAGAGCAAGCAAACAAGCCTTCCTCCATTTTTCTTGCCAAACCCCAACTCTTTGCTCTCCTAATTTTAGGAAAAAAAACATGTCTACATAGAAATGACACTGGACTACAAAATCAAGGTTTCCATAGTATGTAGGATATGGGATGTAGAAAGATGAACTAAATTTTGAGTAATCAAAAAACTCCCTTTTTTAATCAAATGATCAGTATGTCAACCTATGCTACGTCCTTGTCATTCTGTCATAAGTTATTTCTTCTCCGAAGGTATTCCTATCTGAGCATTTCGTGACTGATTACACTGCTGTCAGTCAACAGCGGGCGTGAACCTTCGGTAGTGTTTGCTTGGATGATTTCTCGGATGAAATACAGCTCTGAATCGTCAATAGCAGCCAACCTACAGGGTAGCCAAATTGCGAGATGCTCACGTCGCGGTGAATTGATTAGAATTGGCCGTGTTATACATTCAATTTTGAAGGACTCTTTTCAAGAAGACATTTTTACACCTCCTAGAATATAGAGACATGCTGTTGTTCCAACAGTTGTCTAATCATGTATTCTGTCTTTGTCCCTTTTTGTTGGTTTCTTTTCTTTTTTTTTTCTCTTTTCCTTCCTCTCGCTGTCTGTTCAACCCCCCCTTTTGTCTTCTTGGGGACACCAGTGATGGCTTCCAAAGGCAAAGTCAGAGGTGAGTGGTGGCCATCTTTAGTTTAGCTCCATTTAGGATATGACTCAGATGTGTAGTTTGGTAACGTAGTAGTTTCCACTAAGCAGTATTACTCAACTTAGTATATTACGAATGGGACAGGAACATGACATTTCCATCTTGAATGCTCCCAAAACAGTGTTGTCACGATACCAACATATAAACAACATAATAAATAAATAATAGTGCCAAAATATTTTTCACTAAAAAACACGATGCGCTACAGGTATCAGTACAGGATCCTACATTTTGATACCTATCTATACCTTAGGGTCCCAGTTGTTTGTTTGGAGAATATAATTTGAGATTCAGTAAATTCCCTTGTTTATGAATTATGTATGGTAATTAAAAATATGACAGAGTCATGTGGAAAGTCAAAATCCTTCACATTGTGTAAAGGAAGTGTCAGTAAACCGCATAGTTTGACGTCTGCTGTACTGCCTTTGTTTATTACTTGGCAAGTGGCATGACTTGCGTGGAACGCAATCCTGTTCAAGGATTACCAATTCAAGCGTATCTGCAAGAAACGCAAGCCAGTTTAAGGATTACCAATTCAATGGTGTCATGGACAAATAAAATCTAGTGCTAAGTGGAAACAGTCATTCCGTTTTGTCAAAGTAGATTGGCGTGGACTTAATACATTTTTATGGACTACTCGCAACAAACATTTTCCACCGAGTGTCAAAGTTAGTTCAGTTACAGTTTTTTTCCACCCCTCGTATTTGTAATCTGTACGTTTTTGTCGGTCAATTAACCATTGGTCGAGCTTGGATTCGTCAGTTGTGCCAATTTTTGTATGATTCTAGGGCAAGTACTTAACTAATCCATGGCTGATTTTACCGGCCTTTTATGTAAACTAGTGTAACGGGTTGGTAGGCTTCTAATGGCAGTGATTATCTTCTCCCATGAAATTTCCATTCTATTCAATGTGGAAATCTATATTGAAATCCAAAGTGTATTAAGCACGTCAAGGGTTTTTCTACAGTTAACCTTTATTCCATCCTCATCGCATTATCAGTGGCAGCAATAATGGTTGTACTGTAAATGCAAGTCCATGTCTGATCCCATTACTCTTCATCATTCCTGATACCCTTGTCCTCCTGAAGTGTGTGCTTGGCAAATTCATTTAAATGGTTCCACGGTACTGTACCTGCCGGGCAGTTTATTTAGAGTCATTGACTATAAGCTGGCTATCATTCTTTTTTTCTAAAATAAGAGAAGGTTAATAAACCAATCCCTTATTAAAAAGCACAACAGATGCTATGGTTGA
This sequence comes from Stigmatopora nigra, assembly GCF_051989575.1. Classification (NCBI taxonomy): domain Eukaryota; kingdom Metazoa; phylum Chordata; class Actinopteri; order Syngnathiformes; family Syngnathidae; genus Stigmatopora; species Stigmatopora nigra. The sequence goes on from NC_135526.1 coordinate 7,019,277, forward strand.
ATTGAGTAGTAGTAAGAGATATCATCCTACACTTTGTGTTAATATATTTTGATGCCGTTGTGTTAAGGGAGATCTTCAGTGTCAGGTACTGCAAAACTTTTGAGGATAGGATAGCCCAAATTACAAAAAAAAGCCATTAACTAAAATAAGGAAATACATGTGGGAACTATAATGAATACATTGTTCAACAATGCAAAGATGTAGAAAAAAATGACACGTGTTCCCAAATGATGGAAGGTTTCCGAATTTTGTAATGTATATCTAATAAAGAAGTCAATTTACTTTAACACTATTTGATGTTCACCAACATATGGTCTTATACCAAGTCTCCTGAAGAGTATGACGCATTCGTTTTTATGTCTTTGTTGATGGAATAACCACAGGCATTACGTGAGTTAATATATCCGTATGCTCTTTCTCTTCCAGCGCATTTCCTCATCCTTGGCACGTCTTTTAAATTAAGATGGGATTTTAGCGGTCAAACGTTATGGGTTTTTTCACCCCACATTCTTACCTTTGAATGGTAACTTAATTGAATATACTTCAAGTATATTTTAGCATCTTCTATTCCACATCAGAGGGCCTCATATGTTTCATATCATATCTCATACCCACAACCTTTTTCCCCCCATCATTCTGTTCCATAATAAGAAATCTAATCATTGTTTTTTTTATTTTTTTTTACAAGATCCACTTTAACATTTACATGCAATCTCAAGAAATAATGAAATAGTCATTTGTCCAAGATTTGGGATCCCCATGAGTAAAGTTGTAATTTACAGCTACGTATCTCAAAAGCAGTTGGTCTGACCACAAAACCATGCTCTGCCTTTATCCATTATCCCCCTAGTTATACATCATACTTGTACAGCTCAGTTGAGCTCCAGTCCTGACATAAAGGTCAGCAGCTCCAGGCTGTCCGTCTGTCCGGCTGCACGTCCTCTTCTTCAATGCCTCTTGAATGCCTAAATAAGTAAAGTTAGGAGACTGGCTTGAAAGGTCAAGCCACAGCACAGAGAGCAAGCATGTTCAATTCTCTCATATTACTATTAGTTGTCCTCTAATTTACTTTTCCACCAGCCTTTGCACATGTACTGTCTCTTTTGAGAGAGCCACACATTGTGTGCGTATAACATAATAAATCTGGATGGCGTATTGACTGCATGTGCTAGTTTGACTGTAATGAGTGGTTTGGAGGCACAAGTCCAAATGATTGTCGGGAAAACGCTGCGCCAGCCGTGATTGTTTGGCGTTCCTCATAAATGAGGAAATGGATGTAGATGAGTCCTTCCTTTCTACTGTTCCTTTTAGCTTCAGAGTCAGCTTGGTGGTGGGGGAAGTCATTTTTATTTTATTGAAACATCATTTACCATTTGATCAGAGCCAATGTTAAATTTTAGTGCTTCATCTGGAAAGATGTCGTTCAAATTAAATGAAGAGGAGCTAATTTCCCCATTGCATCACATGCTAATGTCATGGAGATGAGGAAGCTGCCTCAGAGTTGGCATGTCATTCAGTCGAGGGCAATTAAACTCAACCCCCCACCATGTGCTCTTCCCCATGCACAAAGGGAAGCTAGACTGGTGGAAAGATCAAGATAAATGAAAAAGAGCCCAAGAATGTGGAAATGCACCCTTCAGGGATCAACTCCGAGTGAAATTGCGCGACAGCCAGGGATAGGACAGAGCAGGGAATTGAACGGTGTGCGTGTGAACTGGAAAAGAAAGTAGAGGAAAGCTCCCAGTTGAAGAGAAGATCTAAAATTAGACATGGAAATCAGGGGAGAGCAGCTGCCTCTTTTCCTCAGGAGATACATTTGAATCAGGTCTGGGTGGCCAGAAGGGAGAAGCAAAAGAAGCTCCTCCACTGGTCAATTATGCACACAAAGTACTTCATTGTTCTAATACAACCATCATGGCGGCGCCTCTGGCCCTTTCTGTCCTGGTGGACCATTAATTCGGAGAGGTTACTGGATGTCATGGGGCTCCACCTTGGTGTGTGCCACCTGTGTGTGTATGAAATTTTCTTAATGAATGTTGCAAAAGTGGGCCATTTTTTCCACATTATAGTTTGCAGAAGCTAGCAGCCATTCCTTCCCCATAATGGCAAATGTAGACTTCCATCAATGCTTTAGTAAAGTAATTGAACATTTTTTATAATGCAGAATTGATTAATGACCACTCATGTTTATTTTCTTAGAATTAAAAAAAAATGCATTGACCACACATAAATAGGACTGTTCTAAAGAACCAAATATTCATTTTTTTTAATGTTCTTTTTGTTTTTTATACGGACCATTAAGTCATTATAGGTAGTGTAAGCCAGACAAAATAGTATTTGAGTGTTTGTACTTGTGTAGTCACAACTTGTATGTAGAAATCAACTGTGAATTGAACATTTTTTTCTAATGCAAAATTGATTAATGACCACTCATGTTTATTTTCTTAGAATTAAAAAAAATGCATTGACCACACATAAATAGGACTGTTCTAAAGAACCAAATATTCATTTTTTTAATGTTCTTTTTGTTTTTTATACGGACCATTAAGTCATTATAGGTAATGCAAGCCAGACAAAATAGGATTTGAGTATTTGTACTTGTGTAGTCACAACTTGTATGTAGAAATCAACTGTGAACTTGTGCCTGTAGTAGCTTGCCCGTTATTTTTTTCTCTTAGCGAAAATGTCCATGTGGTTTTGGCCTTGTGAAAAGGATTCGGGTGTTTGATCTGTAAATTATTCCGAGTCTCATTACTAGCTGTGTGAGACAACCATGATGCAAAGACAAGTTTATATTGAGTTATGTCTGAACTATATAGCTTTAACAAATCAACTCAAAGTAAAATTACTTGCATGGGCTTTAGAGTGATGCCAAATGCTTGATAGTCAATATTCTTCCTCTAAACCTGCCCCGCTCAGCCGCATAAACACCGAGAATGGGAGTCTGAGTGTTCTTATTGACTGAATGGTTTTAATGTGCCACCTAGAAGTTGAATATACTCCCAGTGGGATTGTTTATTTTCTTTTATTTATTGGGCAAAATTGGTAGACAAGGTTTTGGCATGACAGAAAAAAAAGGAAACAGAAAATGAAGAAACAGGAAAAATACATACTATTGTCTAATTCTAATTACTATGTGAAAAGGGACTTGTAACTGAAGGAAAAGAAAAAGGAAGATAAGTCGGATAGAGACGTGATAAGTCAGGATGGGATGTTGAAAATGCCAAGAATATAAGGTGGCAAACCTGGTATTTTGAAAACCACCTGTAATTGTTTGTAGGTTAACTCTTTGCAACATGATCTCTTATTCTGGAACCAGGTAGTTGTTGTTGACATTTTCTCAAATGTCTCTTTTATCGAGAAGAAATCCAACTTGTACTATATTCCATTGAGCGGGAAAGTAAAGCAGTTGCTCCCAAACTCCACCTTTTTTAATTTCAAGTTTTGACCGCTAACTGTGACTGTCACACTTTGTAGGGCCTTCCTCAAAACTGATCTCCGAGTGTCATGAATTTAGAAGGTTGACTGTTACTTTCCCTTTGCGGCTTGAGCAGAGGAAATCAACTTTCTCCCTATTGGGCTTAACTGTACGTATCGGTAGCCCTTTGGCATTAGTTGGGGGGAAAAATGAGACAAAAAGTAAGTGATGTGAAGAGAGGAAGCAATAAAGAGCACAAGGACAGCGGCGGGAAGCTGCTAAATCACGGGGCAGAGCACGCTTCATGCAAAACTTCCATGAATAAAACATTTCTCTCCTCCCAAAGCTCCGATCCATTTGCCTCCTCCTCGTCTTGCCTCTCTATCTCTTCTCCGCATGATTAACCTTGGGAGGCCTTAATCAACACTGGAAATGACCCGTGCTCTTCGACTTAGATCCGTCTCCTTTCTTTCTTCACCTCCTCCCAAAATTCCCCCGCTCAATTTATGCAATTGTTTACTGTTTCATACCTGGGCTCTCACTGAATGTGTTTGACTGGGAATGACTTTGAATTACTTTTTATTTGCAATGTGCTATTTATTTTCAATTTATTTATCCAATGAATTTTATTTATTTATTTATTTTTATTTTTTAACTTGATGATCCTGTCCTGGGGGGGTTAAAATAAGATTTAAGTGAGGGATGAATAATCTCCCTAACCTAAGCCTTTCAAGCCCATCCTCTGGGAATGGGAACAGAGATTTATGGTTATTTTTATTTACTTGTTTCCTTCCTCAGAATGAATTCACTCATCCTTAAAATGTGTAGGTAGGTGTTTCGAATCCAAGCTCTTGCCTTCACACCAATGTTTTCCGATCTTGCTTGTCCCTTTTGGACTGACAAGTGACCAGGGATAAACTGGTAAAACCAACCGGGTTAGATTTCATCTCATCTCCCACCCGAATGCGGATAAGCAAACAGCATTGAAAATAGATGCATGCACAGAAGCGTTATCTGCCACTGACTGCTGTGCTGAAATCTTAGACCTCTCCATGGTGCTGAAAGCTTGACTTTGCAATTCCAGTTCCATATGTAAATGCGGACTTGTCTCACATTTCGGTGTTTTTGACATAGCAACACCCGCGCATGTTCACAGGTCCTCTGGGAGCAGATTTTTAATTTGTTTTTCTCCATTTAGCAAGGTTTCAGGCTTGCCACTTCACGCTAAATGCACCCTCGGACCAATTCATTATGTGCCAATTCTTCTTTCTTTTTTTTTTCCTTCTTCAAACTAAACAGATATTCGTAGTCTGTTCAAACGAAGGGACCAAATGATTAGTAAATGAGTGTCATATGTGTTTTCGGCTCTGTGTTGCAGGCATCAGCGGTCAGCATCCTTTGGTTCAGAATGTCACCGTGACAGAGGGTGGTACGGCCAACATGACATGTCGCGTTGAGTACAACGACAACACCTCCCTCCAGTGGTCGAACCCGGCACAGCAAACTCTCTTCTTTGGCGACAAAAAGGGTGAGTCGATTCAAATCAATCCACATGGCTTGGGTGTATTTGCCTGTTTTGTGCACATTAACAGACACAATGCAGCAACTGAAATGTAGTTAAAAGCACACCAGAAATCGGTTTCTCTTATTTTTTGTGATATGATGTCAGCCAAACTCCTTTTTTCACAATGCCTTTAAAATATTGATAGTGTGGGAGCTAGAAGTGAGTACAACACTCACAAATCAGATTTTTTTAAAGCATTTTTTGACTGCAGTCAGTACACAAACTCAAATAAGGATTTCCCCATGAGTGTCCAATCCTCCTCACAGTTTTTCCTTCAAAATCCCAAATGTACTTTAAGATGACAACTCAAATTGTTCAGCTGCATGTCATTGATGATCTTTTGGGCGTGGCTGGGAGCCGCCATTGTTCTAATCGCTAATAAGTACAAAAGCTTTATTTTGACCTTTTACACCCTCTTTAGTTAAATCCCTGTGAAGAGGATTCATGGATGTTTTTTTGCGGGTTCAAGTCTGCTGACTGATTGTGTGCCGCAGCGTCTCCCGGCACCATTAGTGGAGTGTAATAGAGTATGAATCACACTCTCTTGTAAGTGTCCGGATTAAGCACATGTGGGATTTACACTTCTTCCATTATCCCCGTCTCTCTGCCCTCTGGCTCACTGGCTCTCTCTTGGTGTGTGTGTGTGTGTGTGTGTGCGTTTGTACACTACGTACGAGAAGCCGCATAGACGAGCGAATTTCCGTCAGAGCGGCCGTAAAAAAGCATCAAATTCAACTGTTGATGCGCTCTGCGGGTTATTCCATATCACACTGGGGGGCTTGAGCTCGGGGGCGTATTCTGTGGCTTTTTCAATGCAGAGCTGCGCCAGATTGGAAATGGAAAAGGCACCCCGAGACTCTCCTATTATCAGTAGAGCTACTACTGAGACCCCGGAATTGCATTGCACTTCTTTTGGCGGGGGTGGCTTGCCTCATGTTTGTGCTTGTCTTGCCCGACGCGGCATTTCACATGCACATGCTGATGGGCGCGCTGCGATGCTGAGTGTTTCCAAAGTGCCGCTGGCAGTGTAAGAAGATGTCTGAGCTGCAAACGGCTGTGAGCACAGTTTCTTGCAGATTAATGTTGCTTCTGCCTGCTGGGAGAAAGACGAGGATTAGGAGCAGGCATACTTTTTGCTCAAATACCCAACCCCGCTGTGACTTTTTGTATATAGTTTTTTTAGTTAGAACCATAGATTTCTTTGTATGTGAGTGTGAGTGACACTCATTATATTCCTATCAGTGTAATTTGAGGATTGTCGATAGAGTGGATGTTGATCCTATTTTTGGAAAGATACAATTCAAATATCTGGTTTTACAAGGCTTTGTTCGAAGAAACATCAATCTATTTATTTATTTTTTTACACGGGCTTTGTTGCAGACTTAACAGTCCTCAATATTCGTCTTCTGACAAAAAGCCACTGTATGGATGTGGCAAAATCAAAATGAACTTATGGTGAACCTCTTGCATAATAAGATTAAAAACAAAAATAAACCATTCCCTCGGGGAAATTGAAGACACCCTGAACTGCAGGCGTTTTTTATTCTCTCATTAACTGGAATTAGATGTTGAAATGTGACAGCTATTTAATAACTAATGCTTAAAAATCTTTTTTAGGTAACTATAACTAACAAGATTATGATTTTGACTAATTTGTTGGGCCTAATTTAAAGAATGACATTCATTTGGCTATGTTACGTCATGTTTCTTTTTAGGTTAACCATGTCTTATTCTATATATCACACAAAATACTCTCTGGCCATGTATTTAGCAAAGACATTTAGTACTTCAGTTCACCATCCAGCCAAAATAGAAAATTAGTATTCTACAATGATTGGAGCAAATACATGACTGACGCAAACTTGGTAGTTTAAAAAAAAGCATTCTAAATCAAAACCCTGCTGACACCAATACTGCTTAAGCATCTTGTTATCAAGTATTACAGCAATTATTGCATCACAAAGAAATTAATACGTTTCAATTGTTTATCAATAATAGACCTCATTGTTGCAAGTGGATTTTTAAGTATGCCAGGATTACACTGCAAATGCAATAAAGTGCAGTTATCTCAATTTATCAACGTGATAGAAAACAAAAGGACTCCAAATTTGATTTCCAGACAGCTAAAACATTTGAAAATTATTGTTTTTATGCCACATTACATTTTTGTTGTTGACCAGACTTATTTTATGTAAACTTGAGCCCTAATTTGGACTAGTATTTATTTATTTTTTTTGGTACTGTCAACCCTTTCGCAGGTTTTTCTGACATGACATCCCCTTAAATTCCTTTATTCTTGTTGTGATAGTTAAACTAAGCTGACATATTAATGGAGCGAGTGACATTCTGGTTGGTGAAAGAATATTGCTGGTAGACAGAAAACACTCTCGAGCCAGTGAGGCAATCAAAAGTGAAAAATATTTTTGTCCCCCCCATCATCACACAAAATTTGAACAATTCAAGTTTGAAAACACATTTTACAGTCCGGTGAGCATCAATTTGTTCTGAAATATTTGGAAGAGAGTTTGGTATTAACTACACAAAACCATAGAGGAAATGATGTGGTAATAGATAGTGGGTGTTTTTTTTGACAGATTTCCAACCCATTTGTGCCAATTGCTAACAATTTGGAGACAGCAATGGGCCAGTATGCGTTTTTTTGAACATAGTGAAACATTTTGAGTGCAATTCATCAGAATGGACAATTAGGTTATTTTACTCTCCAACTGGAAGCCATTTTCAAAGAAAAATTCCCCCAGTTTTTTAGTTCCTAGTATTCATGCTACAAGTTTATTAGAAATAGCTAAGTGCTTTGCTTTCACAATCTTGCAAACATTCCCCAAAAATAAAAATAAATAAACAAAACATGAAATTATCAGCAGCATCAGTATAAAAAAAATAGATATTAAAAAAAAGACTCTTGATGAATGGCAACAAGGCCAAAAAATAGCTTAAAATAAGTGAAAACAAATCTATGTTAGTGGACACAGATTACCATCTACTATTGGCAATAAATTTAGCGGCATAGTATATTATCTACGAACAGCTCGACCAATCCTGCGAGCTTTGGCGGCTTTTAATATCACAGCTGACGACGGTTCACCTCCGAGACACTTAGACGGATGCAAGTGACTCCTCTTGTCACTCGTCCTTGCTGAACGCTCCGACGACTGCAAAGGGTTGTTTGAATTTCAAATAAGTCATTGGCGCAAAAGTAGGCACTTTGTCCTCCCCATCACGACACCACTGAGGGACTTAATCTGTGCCTCGGCAGCAAGAGACAGATGAGCACTGGGCAAGAGGGATTCTCTCTTTTATACGTCTCAAAAGAGGCCAATATCCTTTTACAAATTGCCCTTTTGCTTCCGTGAAACTTACGACATGATAATAGCTTAAGTTCAAGGAAGGCGACATTTTTCTATGATCTATAATTACAATATCTTCATTGCTCCCAAAGCATGGAAAAGCAATGAATAATTACTTTTCTAGGAACTATTTGCAAATATGATTTAGAGTACTGTCTAAGACAGAAACATTAAGACCCAACTGTATTTTCAGTGTGTCATTCATGAATGCCAATTCTTTCATTTAGAAATTGTATAATTGTGTCTTCAATTTTTGAAATATCTGACCAGCCTTCAAAGCAATGTGGAATTACCTTTGTGTTGATATATTGAATAGAGAAGAACTTATTGAGACAAGCAATTGCTGAACTCTTGAATGCACAGTACTCCGCTAAGCAAGAGGATCACTCTTTAATTCTTCACTTTTTTTCCCTTGAAATCCTAAACCCGTTTATTGGATTTACTGGCACAAAATGTCAGCATTTGACACAATCTTCCATGAAGTCATTGTTTCCAATAGTATCCCAACACAACGCTAAACAAAATGCTGAAATGATGATGATGATGTCTCACATTCAGTTTAAAATGCGGGTCTTGTGTTCAATTGAACACAATCTGTCTATTCTTGGAAGCCATGATGTTTTCTTTGGTGTGAATGGCTTTAAATGAATATACAGGCATATTTTATCTTCTACCACCTGATGGAATTGTGAATAATTGTTCTGCTTGTCACTATTCACAGCTGGAATAGAGTGACAAAGATGATTGTGGGGGTGCTGAAGCCTCTCCTAGTAGTAGACACCCTAAATGTGATGTTGGTTCATTGTCAAACCATTTCTAAAGTAACCCCAAATGTTGTTAGTGACGCAAGGTTAAGCAACATCCTGGCAGGAAATGGCAATGGATAATAAATTTAATTTCTACCGGTGACATCTGCTTACTGATTGAATCTGGTCAATCATTAAGATGAGTGTTACAGGTGAGGAGTATTCATTTTCAGCTTCTTCTGTGTGCTCTGAATGTATAATTACTTCTGTGTGGCTAATATCAATTCAACTTGATTTTGAAAGGAAAGGAAAACTATTGAGATATTTATTTTTTGTACTTTTTGAAGCATGATTTCATATTGGGCCAAATATTGTTGGTGTTTGCTCTGATAGGAGAAAAAAAAACCTCAGCTGTACATCGTAAATCTTTTACAAGTCCCTTTCCTTCAACACAAGGATCATAAAACATGAGGAGAATAGGAAAAATAGGAAAAGGGTAAGGGGATGTGGGTCTCTGTGGGATAAAGGCGAGGAATTAAGGAGGCATTTTATGAGAGCTTTCAGACACAGTTATAACCTGTGAAAGACAGTCAAACTTTTTCTCTGACCTTCAAACAAGCTGCCCCCGCATTCTTTTTTTCTGTAACCCCTCTGTACATCTTTGTACAGAATTGTGTAATATGCAGCTTTTATTGCACAAAAGATTTTTTTTTCTCTTCTGGCATATTTTCCAGACGCAATTAAAAATGCTCTGTTTCTCTTTGCTTTCCTTAGCGAGGCACAACGAAGAAGGAGGTTCAAATCTAACTACTTATAGTTTGCAAGGTTGAAATACAAAAATACCTAAGGACAAAATATATTTAAAAAAAATATCTAATTGGCTTGTACCTTTAGACTCTTCTTTTAGTCCTTGAGCTCTTTCAAAAATCAGTATCGACACTTCAGTTTTTTATTCCTTCAAATTATAAATGATTCCTGAATTGCATTATGTAGTCTATATAAAAGGTTATTATGAGTATCATTTTATAATACACTATTTTACTTCTAATGCGAATGCCAACACTCAATGTATTGCATTTATGCCCCAATGAATATCGGCCTTTATTGTATAATTCTAATATATAACCCCTTTCAATCTCTATTGTTTTTTGATGTTATGACAGTGTTGATCATTAAAAGTAGTGTATCTCACTTGGCCACATACTTCATGGGGTATCAGAAAAACAACAACTTTTTGAGGCCACTTGCATTTTAATTCTCGTTAAATTACTTTTTACATTATGGTGGAAAAAACGTACGTCTGTCTATACATGCCTGACCTGATTATTGACTGTAAGACGGAAGTCTGCCTTTTGCCTCAAGCCAGCTGAGATAGGCACCAGCTCATGCTCTCTTAATGAGGACAAGCAGTACAAAATAGAATAGAAAATGTATGGATGGGAGCATGAAGGATTTGTATTTTTCCAATTGGTCTGGTATCAATTCCAAAGCCTAAAGTGCTCATGGCAAGTAGTGAATTTAGATAGCAATGAATACATAACATCAATTTTTTTAGCTTTCAATCACCATGTTTTTTCTTATGGCAACAGCCCAAAGCCACCTTTATGATCCAGTAAAAAAAACTTCCACCTGATCTCCAGACCATGAGCTTTCCACCGACCTACTTCTGTGCCCAATAGAACTGCCACATAATCTCCACAGGCCAATTATTATACAGACATTGACCAAATGTAACATTGCTAAAGCATCACCTCCCCTCAAAAAAGGCAAAAGAGCTGGTGAAATGTCAGTGATTCCAAATCTGCATTATTCAGTAAAACATTCTTTTTTTTTTTGCATCACTCTCCCGCCCGCGCTGTCTCTTTCGCATGCATTGCGCCGCCGTCCGTGGCCGACAGAGTCAAGTCCCCCTGATGAGTTGTTGACAAGAAAAAGAGAGCCGTCGCTTCCAGACGTCGGCGGGCTGAATGTATATTCAGAAATTTGCACTTTTCTCATTATAAAACTGTGTCAGCTGAATGAGCAAACACCTGCCAGGGTTCTATACGGATACAGGCGTTCCCTGGAGAGATGAAGGCGGCGGATGGGATGGCGGGGATGAGAGGGAAGGGCAAGGGGAGGAAAAGGTTGTTGAGCGGATCTGCAAACATGATAGCCTGAAAGTAAGTGAATTTATACTTGGAGCTCATTGCTTATGCATACCACCGTCCTGTACAGTTAAAGAAATCCTAATGTATCAATAGCACTTTCTACCTGGTCATATTTATACTTTGTATAAGCACACGTTTACCCACGTGCTGCTTTTAATGGTGTTCACTTGCTCTGCAGCCAGTGCCAGAGCCTGGAGGGGGGGAAAAAAGAGCTTTCTGGGCCTGCTTCCACTTGGTAGTTTTGCTCATTTTGGCCTCAAACAAAAGACAAATGATTGCCTGTTTTCTAGTCTGGTTCACAATCCAAGTGTTGTGAATTTGGAGGATCACTGGACAGTTTGCTGGTCCAATGTCATCGCACACAAGAGGATAATAGTCATCGCAGTGGTGCCGCCATCATTATTTTGGGCACCCAGCCACAAGATCAAGCCCCATAGTGTTCCGTGTGTGTATATATGTTTTAAAGGCCTTGTCTGTTGGGGTTTTGGAAGCCTATTAACGCGCAACAAAGTGCCATCAGACAAACCCATTTTTAGATGTCTGCCGCCGCGAGAAACATTGGGGGATTTAATTGGGAAATATTGTCGGAAAACAGCCTCCCGAGCAGATTTCGGTACAGGAAATGTTTTAAGTTGGAGTTAGTTTGATGAGTTTTTTTCCTGAAAAATGTTGGTCCTTCCTGAGTTGTACAACATCAAAATCTTGACATGAGGTTCCATTAAATATATGTTATATTTCTTTCTCCCCCAGGCTTTTTTTATCCTTGAATTTTGTAGCATTTGGTCTAGTTATGATAACTTTTCCAAGTGGTTGAATTTGTTACTTGAGTGCATTTGCACTGTGTATTCACATCAGGACACTCTTTTTGTTATGGTGATTCATAATTCAGATGAACATTCTACATAAGGTTAAAAACATGCCACATTTGATACTAAAAGCAAACAAGACCTTTTTGACCCTTTTGCATAGCTTGCAACAAACAATTTCTCTTTTTATGGGCTTTTTTTTCTCCTAGGAGACTGTCTGTTTTTTCACAGCTGTGTGTTTGATCACATAAAATGTAGATTTGTTTCAATTCCATATACTGTATAGCCACTTTGGGGCTCATCTCACAATAATAAGCTACTTCAATTTGTCCCTAGTTTGATTGGAATTAAGCATTATTACCATCACAACTCAAATGAATGTTTAAGTGATGCAATGGCAAGTTAAAAAAAAAAAACATTTGCTTTAAACAAATTTCCCTTTTGCAGCTCAGTAAAATCAACAGCATGCCTCCGTTGGGAAAATACTGTAAATGCTGGCTACTGAAATTAATAAAATATTCAAAAACAGCTGTCAGAATCACACTACAATGTCTGAAATTGATCCGAGCCAATTTTGCTGTAGTCATTGTAAATGATTCATATTTTTAGAAAAAAGTTATTAAATAGTGAGCACATCATTGCAAATAGATAAAACCTAAAATACCCTTTTAAAAATGGCCCATATTTATACAGTAACTATGACTATGATTGTTGGTTTATTTTTTATTCCCGGCTCCATAATTTACTAACAAGCATGATTTCACGGGCACAATCATATGATGTTTTTCCACATTTCTAAATCCAGCTTGAATCCAGCCTCACTAGGAAAATGATCCTGCTGCTTTTTGGCATGACAACTAACCGTATTTATGTGCCTATAAGCACAGAACAAAACACATCAACACCACTCCAGGCTTAATTAAATCAGTATCCCGTAAAGTAAATGATCCAATTCATCAGCAATTGCTGCATTTTCTGCACAGATTTATCCTAGTCAGTGTCAAATGGGAAGTTGCAGCCCAAATATGTTAACCACACCACGACACTACCAATCCACGACTTTGAATCCGCAATGTGGGCGTGTGTCTGTGTGTGTGATTGAAATTCTTGTGATAGAATTCATTACCGAAACTGCGACTCAGTCTGACATTGATTTTTACAGAGAACCCAATAACGGCTAAATTGTGGCATGTTTAGATATTTTTTTTCTCTCTTCCCAAGGTGTGAATTTCACCGATGTGACAATCCAGGTCATTTTTGAAGTCATGTACATTGTCAAGTTTGAAAGATCTTTAAACCAAGCATCTAATTTCAGCCAATCCATTTCAGTTCCCTGGTGTTGCCAAAGTCTCATTAGGCCTCTCTCACAGCCTCTTATTGCTCTATTGATTTCCATTGGTGTCTTTTTGGAGGATAGCATCTTCATATAAGTAAAACTTTGTGCAAAGACTTTGGGAAGACAATGCATGTACGCCATTAGTTTTCTGCAGTTTGGGGCTCAATTGATATTGGAAAACTTTTAGAATGCATCTAGTTTTCCTATTGAAATTTTTTTCAATAATTATTTTTGACAGTATTATTTTCCCATTTAAAGGACAAGGGGGTCCTTAATTGTTTGAGGTGGGTTTTACTCTGTCTTTGGTCCACTGTTATTAGCCTTTAGCACAAATGAATGATTTGGTGGTTTTTTATGTCTCCTTCCAGCTTTGAGGGACAACAGAATCGAGCTGATTCGTGCCTCATGGTCAGAGTTGACCATCAGCATCCATGATACCACGCTGTTTGATGAGGGCATGTACACCTGTTCTCTCTTCACCATGCCTGTCAAAATCGCCAAAGCCTACCTGACAGTCCTTGGTAAGTTAGTCCTTTTTTGTGTTGTCTTTAGATTTCCCCAACAACAAAATGCAGCAAATTATATTGCATAAAAATTCAAGTTCAAAGCAAAATGCTTTCTATTGACCGAATCAGTTTGGCTTTGATAATTCTTACCCGTGTTTGTTTTGCTGAGAGGACAAACACATTTATTACGCTTAAAATGAGATGTTCCGCTTTTCCTAATAATTTCCACATACAAACACACACACACACAAAATCCACACATACACACTCAGCATTTTCACTAATGTTTGTAATCATCATCATGCAAAAACATTGTCTTTTCTCGCCACTCGCCATATTAACTCGCCAATTAGTTTTTGCTAATGTTAATAGATGTGCTCGTGCACTCTAGGCCCATTAGCTGCCTTGCTTTGTTAACAAGCATTCAGAGAATTGCACAAATTAAATAAGATTGCACAGTAGTGATATAGAGATAAATATTTTCACCAGGCTGCCCAATAGTTAATAGGACACACCTACTTTTGGTGATGTGGCAAGTTAAGGGTAATCAGAAACATTATTACAACTACTCAAGCTCGCCTAAAGGGCTGATTTAATTATCGATTTAAAAAAATAATAACTTAAAATGTTGTGGTTGCTAATATTCTAAGACCATGTAGTTTAAAAGTTAAATGATTTACCATTTTTTAAACAGCCTGCTGAATCCCTTTCAAATCACCGTTCTTGTTGTCTTTACTGTTGATGGTGTGTACGCTATATAGTTTTTTTTAATTGTGTTTTTATTCCAAACTGTACCACCTCAGTTGTAGTTGACTTTGGGAAATCAGCGGTAGTATAGTGACGGTAGAAGTAAACTGCAGAATAGCACAACTTTCAAGGACCATTAAGAATCCTTTAGATGGGGGTGATGAGACTGACAAGGCTAGACTGAGTCCCTGTCACTGACTGACAGAGCTTTCAGTCTCTCTGCTCAAGGCTAACTTTATTGCTCGCTGACAAAGAAAAAAGGTACTTAAAGAACTCATTGCAATTATGGCAAGATCAAAGAAAGCTGTACATAATTAGTTGCAGGACTGAAAATAAGTACATACATTGGCAATAAGTGTTATCATTCTAAAGCAATTATTCAAATAAGAATTATTCTCTAATACTTACAGGTGTTTATCAAATTGTGGCCATATATACATTGTTTGTCTCTGCAAAACTGACGCATAAAGCAACATTTCCATTAACATTTAATCATTTTTACTTTAATACATGCAGATAAGCAGCAGTTACAGACATAAATAGCATACTACAACGCTCATAGCCCGGAATATATTCCGTCTGTTCTTTGGGAAAGACTGACAAGTCAAACACCAATAGTTGATACCTCATTATGCCATGTCATGTACTCCATCACTTTCACTTTCAGCAGTTTCTTGGGTGTCAGTTTTTGAGCATATGATCATAATTGCGCCCCCTCAGACTGTGCTTCACGGGTGTCTAAGGGCGGGATTTATTTGTAATAATGGAGTTTTTTTGCTGACTTCCACTCTATCCTTCAGGGGTGCCGGAGAAGCCTAAGATTGAGGGCCTGATGAAGCCTGCCGTGGAGGGTGACCAGATCACTTTAACCTGCCTGACTCGTGGCAGTAAACCTGCAGCAGACTTGCGCTGGTTCAGAAATGAAAAAGAGGTTAAAGGTAGGTAACCTTTCTTCTTTTCTTTGTACCCCCTTCTTAATATTGTGGGTTTTTAAGAATATTTTGTACTACTATATTTTTGAAAACAGTACTGACTTGGTGTCTATGGAATATTAATAAGTATTTAATTTGCGTTTTCTAAATCAACCAATGTTGCCATTTGTGGAATAGTTTGCATTTGTGAATAGTCACTGTCCCAAAAGTTAGTTTTTTTGGAAATTAAACAATTAAACAACTGAAATTAGTGTCTAAACACTAACTGGAAATGTTGCATTTAGAAAAAAATCTTACTTGCGCTCCAAACCAAAATAATTAAAAACGAATACTCGATTAAATAAAAACTATCATCTTTCTGAAGCTTCGATCAAAATCTCACTTAACAAGTTATTGAGTGTGCAATGGCTGAATGAGATGTCACTTTCTATCAGAGTCAAGCATAGACTATCGCCATGTCCACCCTCAAGAGACTTTGTCCCATTTTTTTCACTGTCAAAACACTACACCTTCTCGACTATACTATGAAAGCGTTTATTGTCGCTTGCCACAGGATATCTTTGTCTGGCCGTGGCTGTCTGCAACTACACTGTTTCTTCCCGCCCCTCCAGCCTCAGCTTACCAGGGTTCAGATAAGCAAGGAGATTGAATCAGATCAATGTTGGCTTCAAGCAAATGTCATTACACATTTCCATTTAATTAGCTACTCTAGATACATTCACACATCTTAAACCTTTCTGTCCCGAGCTTTTTTTTTTTTTTTAGTTGAAGCATCACAGACAATCTAATAGCTTTGACATTTTTCATTTTAAGAAAAAAAGTACGCTACACAACACCAAGCATCTCTACAGCTCTGTACCATCACATGCAAAGCGGTGACAGTCAAAAAGCACCAATATTTTCTACTCAATTTAAACAGTGTGGCCGCTAACATGCCGTGAAGGTGCGAAACAACAGATGGCGAGCACTATTCCAATCACTGCCAAGGTCAGAAATACTAAAAACATGCGCCACAATAAACATTAAATGACAAAATAGGGTAGGAATGGACAAAAAAAAAATAGCAAATCTCTCATAAAGGACATCATCCCAATTCAAAGTCATCATCATTGATTCACATGATTATGAGCTGCTGTTTTTCCTCGCCACAGAGATCATTTCAATCTCTCTCCGTATTAGTTTCCCTGGAAGGAGAACCGAAATGTCAATTGAGTTTTTATACTTTAGTGACAGACACTTTTATCACAGAGATAGTCCTTGTACGAAGAAACTTTGTATTCATAGTTCTTTAACGTCTACATGGGTGATTATTACATTTCCCAGTGGTCCACTTAAGAGAGGAGAGATCCCAATCAAACAAATGGAAATACATCCAGAACATAATTTTCTCTGAAATTACCATAAAGGTTAACAAATGCAGCGACACTCTCTAAAATGCTCTTAGTGAGTCGCATTGAAGGTCAGAATGCTATTATCTATTCCAGTAATGATGTGTGCGAGCATCTTTTATCCTCTGTATTCCACCAAGTATGTTGTATTATTACTTCTTACCCTGTGACAACCATCAGTGGTGATTGTGTTCTTTTGCTGTCTCCCAAGTCCAACCAAAACATTTTTCAAAGCTTTCAAAACAGGGAGACAGTTTTCATTAAAAGAACAAAAACAAGCACATCACTATCATGTACCAGTTTTTCCCCTGGTAAAAGAAATTGCGGCCCCCAACAGAAAGCACCTTGAGACTTTATACAAACGTCAGATTAGAAGATTGCTGTCAGCTCCGCTATTGGACTCGTCAGGAATTTCGATCCAGGCGATGTTTCAACCCACGTTGGGTGTCTGCCATCGCGCTGCCTCTCTCGTTGAGTTTAAGCTGCGACAGCTCAGCCCGCTATCTGGCACTAGCGCTTCCTGGGGTCCAGATAAGCTGGCAGATAGGATCAAATCAATGCTTGTTTTCTACGCAGTTTTAAGCAAACATCACTGCATATTTCCATTTAATGGCGTGTGCATGGGAGATCATATTGACCACGTTGTATTCCTTTTCACTGATCAATGCAACCTTTAAAATAGAATGCCTTTAAAGGTGTATCATTTGGGATTCAGCCAATATTTTCTGGAAAATACTATCTCCAACTATTTGTAAACTCTCTTAGTGAGTGGCATTGAAACCGGAATGAAAGTTTTTAGTTGAAGTCAGTGTTGATTCTTTGGCAATTAATACAATAACAACAAAAATCGCTGGGCTAGTTAGGCGAATGTTTATTTTGGATTCCCTCTTGTGTGTTTTTGTTTTCGTTTTCAACACTTAGTCCAAAAGAAGCACTAGGGGAAAAAATAATAATTACAAAGTGCGAGCAGTTGCTCACAACACAAACGGATGACTGTTTTAGGTCAACAAAAATAATAATCTTTTGAGAACACAACAAAAATGTACATACCCGATAGTTTGCTAATATTCACACAAATATTGTCTTTTTTTTCCACCTAAGAATTAATTTTAATCTCGGAGTTTGTAGCTTTTCCGGTATAAATAATTGATAATTTAATCATTTTCTAATGGTTAGGAATTAGATTTTAGAGACTAACAGTCTAGACTGTGGTAGGACAGACAGATAGAAACATAATTTTTATTACTCTATCGCACCAAGACTTTCAGTGACGCGCCAACAAAAAAAAAAAAGCCGGCAATCAAACGACTGAATGAATACAGTGCAAATTTGATGTATTATTTATATTTACAAAATTAGGGTGTTCATGCTGCTGAAAAGTAGGGCGGCGTCTACTATGAGAAGCCACCCGATGGCAGGAATAAGTGATGATTCTGACATATTGTTTTGGGATCTCTGGGAATAGTGACGATTATATTAGCAGCACGGGCAGCGGAGCAGTTCGTCACCCTTTGCCATTCATTTAGTACACAACCTATGCAAAGTGTGTATATCTGTGTGTGTGCCTAAGGACGCAATAGACAGATCAAGCCGATAGCCTGCATGTAAAGTTTGTGTGTGTGTGTGCTGGTGGAAAATCCAATATTCTGATTTCACCCCTTTCTTTGTCCCTTCAGTCACCAACAAGTAATGATATATTTCTATCTCAGCTATATTCCAAGACCCAGAGAGACCTGTGCCAGTACCAGTGCAATGTAGCACTTGTTTACACACCACTGATGCAGGGGGCCACATGAAATGAATATTTATTCCAAATAGGGTAGCTATGTCGGCAATCAGATGAGTATTATCATACTGTGTGACCTGAACAGTGGAGGTTATTGCTTCGTTGTGATATTTGATAGCTCCATTCCTAAGGGGGCTCGAAGGAGAAAACAGATTTGATTTCAGACTTGCTCCGAGTCACATAGTTGTTCTATTGTCAAAGTTGTTAGTCAAGGGCAAAGTGCTGCTGTTGTTGCCGCATGCGGACTTTCCCCACTTATTTAGGACGCTCGTCCACCAAGAGCTCAATAATGACTGCATAACCTTTAGAAATAGTCCCAACTAGTCATTGTCCTTGAGAGGTAGATGTCATTATTTAAGAGGTTTCTGAGTATTCTCCTGTCAATGAGAACTACATGCTTAGTGGCATAGTTAAGTACCCTTTCCAAGCTTAAAAAAAAAAAGAAATGTTTTCATCATTGTTGTTGTTGCGTGCCTCAGTCCCTGGACTACATTCATAGCATCAAGAGCCCACTGAGTGAGGTGGAGTGGATCGATGACCATTAAAGATGTAATTCCGAGATGGCTGTTGCAAGCCACACTGGCATGAATAAAAGATGTATTCACACAAAAGCATTCGTCCCCACTCTAAATCACAGTGCTTTACAATTACTATGGTACAGTACATTAATTGAAATCAAGGTAGTGATAAAACTCAGATTTAGTGCTTTCTTTTTTTTTAAACCAAATTAACTCCAGTATCTTCCTTTCGCCACTCATCATTTTAATTACCAGAAATGCAGATTTCACAGAAATTAGGATGAGATATGATGCAGGTTCATACACTGTATATCACTATAAGTCTCAGATACACTGTAAATATCTCCACTTGGGTTGTAGTAGAAATCAGAGAACCGTAATTGGATACTAATGCTTTTGCTGTGGATGTCACTTTATTGCTTTCCTGTCTATGATTTCATAATGGAGCTTCTTGTTGGAAAATATCCAATATTCTATATATAAGTAAATAAGATTAAAGCCTTTCTTAATATTTGAATCCACAGATCATGCCTTAAGCTCCAGTAAAATCCATTTTGAATGCTCCTTGACATTTTTACACTTGATGAAAAAAAATATGTAAATGATTCTATTATCCAGGGTCAAATGTTGTTCTGTTACAATCTTGATTAACTATACAGGCAATTGGTAATTAACATTTTAAGTTTCTTGACTACTATTCAATTTAAAGCAGACCTTTTATTCAAAACTAAAATTCTTTGACTGATTATTAGAATCACTAGCATTCAACATTACTGCATAGGAGAAATGATTTTATTCAATGTAGTATTTCCATTTTGTGTACATATCTGTATGTATGCAATGCAATACTGCAGTGCCGGTGTATGACAATGAGAATCGGCTGGCTCTGTGTCCCAAAAATAAGACTGTGACACCTCCCGTCTTAACCTATTAGAATCAACATAGTGGAGGTGGACAGCCTGCCAAGGTGCCAATGCCCACAGGACCCACAGGTCTTTTTCCAAGACCCTTCGTTTCATGAAGACACTTCTCAGGCAGTGAATGCTTGGGGACTTCCGTCAGAGAGGACATTGTGGTATAGATCTGCCTGGCGCTGATAGAACTGTCTTACTTTTAACAGTGTTCCCTCGGCCATGGCAATGTCAGTAAAAAGCACAGTCAAGCAAGTAAGGCCGGTCAGGGGACATGTCACAACATCTGAAACAATGGACATGGTACATTCAGTGAGGGAACTTTTATGCAGGTGTTTATCAAACAGAACAGATTGGAGTTCCAATTTGTTTTCTTTGAATGTTGAGGTCTTAGAGAACAAATCCACACAGATTATTAGGCGTGGAGTAATTAACATAAACAATGTTGCACACAATAAAAGAGCTTCTGGGACAAAGACCTTGGCTAGGAAGGAGAGAAAGTGATATGCATCGTTAGAACAAATGAAGGCTATTAATTTCCAAATGAGGAAGGAAAACAGATGTTTCAAATTCTACCAAATAGACTTTCTTATCAAATGGCAAAAAAAAAATCTTTCATTCAGTGTAATGGAAATATTTTAATGAGCACAAAATGTTGTCACACACTTACTGAATGTGTGTTGACCAGTAATACCTCAAATGTCCATCATGTTAGGAAATGTACTCATTTTATGATATGATCAATATCAATGTAACAAATTTATATAGTGGCTTATTTTTTGCTTTGTTGAGAAGAAAATAGGCGGGGGATGAAATGTTTAAATGCTTCATCATTTATAGCTGTGAATTGAGATGTTTGGAAAATTATCAGCTTCTAAAGAATGGAGAAAAAAATATACTATTTTAAAAGCCATTACCAACATGAATATATCCACAGTAAAATATCCTTAATGTTGTTTTTAAGATTTCTCAATGATGCACTCCAATGCAGCACTGCAAAATACAATGGTATTAGTTCAAAAATGTATAAATAGATATAAATGTTAAACTAATATCTGTTTAATATTTTCTAGTGGCATTTTAAGGTGGCTGATTTTTGCCTTTTTTCTCTAGTATATTTTTTTGGAATCACCCAGCCGTTTTTCCATTTTCACCCACTCTCTGGATGGATGCTGCAAGCGCTGCAGAGCTGTCAGTCATTTATCTCAAGTGGGAGGCGAGCTCATTGGCTCGGTATAGGGAAGTGACAGAACAGAATTGTTGATTGACATGTTGGATACCATCGAGCCGGACAGACAAACAGACAGAGAGCGAAATAAGAAAAAAATAGTGGATGCATTCGAGTCTGGTAGGATGGTTTGAAAAGTGGAGCAGATGAGCTCACAGTAGGGATGCATGGGGAGAATAAACAGTCTCTTTAGGAGATGCAAACAAAAGGTGGCCTGCACGAGGGAGGCGAGTCCTCCCTTGACTGTTCTCAGAATACACAAGTAGGACACTGTTTTACAAAAGAGAACAACAACAAATGAAGATAAACAACTAAGCCCAATATACACTCACCACACGCTACATTAGATACACTTGCAAAGTCTAATGAGATATCCGTCAGTCACACGGACGACAGTCTTGCCAAAGCTTGTTAAATGAGATAGTAATAGGAGTAGGACTACATTGAAGTGATCTTAATTGAAAAGACTTTAAAGGAGTGCCTACATATCAGGAGCTGCCTCATTTCTTCTACCGTCTCATGTCCTCCCCTTTCTTAGCCGTTTAAGAGTCCTTATTCTTCAAGGTTGGAGACGGCAATAATGTCTGGTTATGTTTTGTTCCGTGATGAAATAATGTAGAATATTTGAAATGTGTGAAAAAAAATCAAATTTTAGGCTTTTTTTTTCTTTAAAGTGACAAGGCTTCTGTCAATGGAAAGTTAGTGAAAGAATGCACACAAAAAAATGTTTTAGAATCTTTTAAAAACACACAATTGTGAATAGGTTGGCATCGCTATATATTTGTATCGTTTGTTCATTGTTCCCTCAAGGTAGAAGTGTTCTTATATTTGTTGCGATAAAAGCTGTAGTCACAGCCAGTTCTCTTCAAGATCAAATGCGTCTTGTGTTTACAGTTTATCACGGCCAAATCTCAGCTAATCTAATTACATTAACAGAGCACTATGGATATCTTGCCTTTAGATAATGCTGCAGTATGCTTTCCCATCTGTGTTGTATGGATGTTTGCATCGTCTGCGTAATCACAGACCGTAAAGCGCGGCATATCGATGCGTCTCGGCGTCGCATCGTTGACACTCTTGTGGCGCTCTCCGCACAGGTGCTAAAGAAGTGAATGCCAGCGGGAACACTTTCACAGTGCGCAGTTCGCTGCAGCTCCACGTGGACAGAAGGGACGACGGCGTGGCGTACACCTGCAGAGTGGATCACGAGGCTCTCCTGCAGGCACCACAGCAGACCACCGAAGTGCTCGAGGTTCACTGTGAGTGTAAAGAGATGCGCTACAAATGAAGAGATAAGAGGTCTGTTCATTTTGCACCTTTTGTGTTTGTTGCAGATGCACCTCGGGTGGAAATTGCCCACTCTCTTGCTATTCCTCAGGAGGGTCAGTACCTAAAACTGGACTGTGTGTCACAAGGAAATCCTTCGTAAGTCACCAATGTTTAATGATACATTAGATTCATCCAATGATGGATATGCTGCTGTTTCTAAAGTTATTTTGTGTAAAGAAAATAACTATAACGACTGTAACCCCGCAAAATTGAAAGTATTCCATCCCAGTCAAATATATAAAGAAAAGTATTTTCTACTTTTGGTCCGTTTAGCACGGCTGATGGGTCAATGAAAGTGGGCTGTGACAAAAATGAGTAAAATCCCATTTATTCCTCATTTCAAAAAGTAATGAAATACCCATACGTACCGTCCACATAAATTTGGAAGAGGTAATCATTTTCGGTTATGGTTGACCTTTTCAAAAGGCTGTTATTTTTGTTGTTGTTTTTATGGTGGCTGCATTTTTGAGTGTTGCTTTCCTCTAATGTACAATGACAAATACTTTTGGAATAAGCATTTATTTTGCTTTTTCTTGTATTTGGTATATAGTTTCAATGTATGCAGAGATACATCGCCACCACTGAACCCAAATTACTTAATCAAAGGGAAGCAATGATAAGTATTAATCGTTCTTTTCAGGCCGGATCCTGTGATGTGGACAAAAGATGGCGTGGAAATTTCGGACCTTGGCAGGGTGATCGTGGAGGGTCGCGAGCTCACATTTACGTCACTTAACAAGACGGACAACGGGACCTACCGCTGTGAAGCTAGCAACCATCTCGGTACCAGCAGTGATGAATATGTACTCTACGTCTATGGTGAGTCCTTTCGGGAGGCGGTTGGGGGACAGTACGCGTGATGGATTGTGTTTCACGGAATGGCAATGAATATTTTCTAATAGGACACCATCGATTCTCAACTAACATTACCACTGAGTGTTTGAATTCAGTTGGGTTTTCCAGAGTAAAGGTAACCTATAAAAATGGAATGTATAGAGAAAAGGTGCTACTTTAATTTACGTTTGATATACAAGTAAATTGATTTTGTGGTCACACAAAACATATTAAAGGCATAAATCAAGATATGACAGTCATTATAATACAGGATGACTTTCCAATTCTCAACTTCAAGTACTTTTACTTCATTATGTAGTTCATTTATTCATTTTTTTGAATTGCTTATCCTCACAAGGGTTGCGGGGGTGCAGTAGCCTCCCCAGCCAACAACAGGCAGCAGGCAGAGGACACCCTGAATTAGTAGCCAGCCAATTTATTATATACTACTTTTTTTGTAATGACATTCAAGAAAGGTAAAATGTCAAATAACATTATCTTTGCAGTTCCAATCAAGTTTTCACTAGGGATTTCATGATTGAATTTGAGCCTGGAACAAGTTCAGCTCTATATTATTGTTATTATTATTATTTATATTGCAATAAATAGGCAGCCAAGGAAAATGAGCCTATATCCTTTTCCCATGGATAAAATATGTACATCCAATAAGGCACAGTGCCTGGTGCAAATGGTTCTGAAATGATATTTTAGGTAAATAGAACATTTTAAAAAGCGAAACTGGTTTTAGAGCTTCCCGCTGTGCACACGTATCTGCAGCACAGTGAGTGATTAGTGGTAGCATCGCTCAACAGAGCCTCAGGTGGCACTAATACCACCAGCGTCTTTCTTTAAATAAACCCGCGTCCTAGATCCTCATCATGCATGCACATCATAAGGGAGGAGTGAGGGTGTGTATATGTGGAATTTAGTGCTGTGTTGTCAGTAATATCACCACGGAGAATAAGTCATTCTCACCAATGCCAGGGGAAGTGGAGGATGAAGTGAATCAGTGTCAGGGAAAACCGAT
Organism: Stigmatopora nigra; assembly: GCF_051989575.1. Taxonomy (NCBI): domain Eukaryota; kingdom Metazoa; phylum Chordata; class Actinopteri; order Syngnathiformes; family Syngnathidae; genus Stigmatopora; species Stigmatopora nigra. Next base: position 7,043,868 of record NC_135526.1, read on the forward strand.
AGCTCCCGTTCTCCCTTTCCCGTGTCTTCCGGACCATTTGTCTCTTGGTATTAAGTCTCTTTTCCTTTTCGCTTTAGGGCAAGTATGCCATAAATACTGCTTTATTCTACTCGCGTCAGGTGCAGTGTTTTAATTTCGCAATGAGCAGAATATGGAATGTTCTTTGGTCAAGAAATAGCAGAAAATCATGTTGTCCTATGCGGGTAGTTCCAAAGTAATAAGATAGCAAGGCTATTCAAAGATAGATTGGCATACATTTTTCATTATGTTGCTCCTACAGGTTGCTGCACGGACTGCAGAGATATTTATGATTGTAAATATGTTTTATTTCAAGGTGTAAGGGTATTTTTTAAGGATTTTTGGGCCACTGGATTATCTCATTTGTATTTTCTTGGATAAATTATCAACTAAATGCTCTTCTGGTAAAACATTTGTTCCCCTTAAAATTCATTAAACTAAACAAAAACATTAATTTAGCAGCATGACTAAGGCCGTCAGTTTTTGCAAATGTCAAATATAAAACAATTTGTTTATTTTCTTCTCAGGCATCAATTCAAGAGAGACCACCTTGTCTAACCTACTCGTAAATGACTGACACCAAGTATTGATCCATATTTCGAGGGAGATTTAATTGGGGGGCCTTGGTATGTTACTGCATGTCGGCATTTTTTTTTAAAGCCTTGCAGTCCTTTAAAATTTTGTGGAAAATACCAGCATAGAAAAAAAAAGATTAATGAAAGTGAGCCATTTAAAGTGACCAATTCAAATGCCACAGAGAAAGGCAATTGTACCTCAGGTGGGTTAAAGAGTCCAATGGAGATTCATTACTTGTTCTTTGAAAATGGCACCTGCTTTGTTCCCCGCATTCATTAGTGATTAGCGCACTTTTTAGCCGTTTACAATTGCTGTCATAAGTCTTGGAAAATACCTTTTTAATGGTTCCTATGCACCACAGAGACATTTTCACTCAAAGACACGTAGTTTGAGCCGTTGTGCAATTCTCGCTGAGGCTGAAAAGTCACGAAGACACCCAGGCCTTTCAGCACAGCCAATTAAAAGAAAACCTCCACAGTGCCATAAAATCCAGAGCGACACAAACAAGGTGGTGGTGTAGCCTCATTAATTTTCTCAAACAATGCTTCCCTGTCAATCCTTTTGTAACGATAATATGTTACCACTTAAATACTTCAATGGTTGTTTTTAGCTTAAACCAATACTTTTTATTTGTTTTGCTTTAGAATTATTTCTATTCACAAATAGTGTCGAAGCAATTATTTTAACATCTTTAAGGGTTTGGTTGTGAGGTTAATTACAACCTAGCTGTAACAGTATTTCTTTGTTTTTTTTCTTTTTTATTTCACTGCTTGATTTTGTTTCTTTGCCTTCACGTTGAACTTTTTTTTTATTTCATATGGTTGCTATAGAAACATCCTGGCTGTTCTATGTTGTTAAACAAAGCGTCACAGAAACCACTGGGTACTTCATTTGCGGATATATGAAATTAACCCTCCAGGCTAAGATAATATCAGAGATAAATGTGTCCAGCACAAACAGACAGCATGTCGTTGGCGCTTCATATGCAGAGAAGCATCCGATTTATCGTGTTGTCAAAACAAGGACGCATTGAAGATGATCATTTAGAGGAAATCAAGCAAAAGGGTTTTCACTAGAAACGGTTTCATCTGATAAAAACACATGAGGATCCCCAGCAACATTTTACATAATTATTGTTTGTATCTAAAGAAAAATATTCTAAATGTTTCCGTTTTCCATCATGCTTTTGTGTTAATGATTGTTTTTAACAATCATTATTTTGCTTTAACATCATGCTTTGCTATAAACTAGCCGTATCTAATTACTACTCATCATTACTACACCATTTTCAGTCCATTTTTTTTGCTGTTGCATTATCGTTATTCATGTGTTTGTCTATCCCCTCTACCAGAAGAACCCACCACCCTGCCTCCATCTACCACACTCCCCTTCCATCCCACCTCCCCAGACTCCACCGCTCTAGTAGGCACCCACGCTACAGACTCCACAGTCACTGGATACAGAGGTACAGTACCATGCGCTTTTGTCCCAACTACACGGCTCGTTGCATTATATCTCGCTTATTTGAGCATTATTACGGCTCTATGTGGTCGCTTCATTTCTCACAACTCCATCAATATCAAAAAGACATGCTTTTTTTTCATTTAAAATGTTCCTCTAGGTATTCAGTCTTTTTTTTTCACTTTGAGTCTCGCTGTTTAAAATCCAATACCCCCTTGACATTCCTATGACTTCAGTAGTCATGTGCCTGGAAAGCTCAAAGAAGTAAATGTCATGTCCAACTGCAAATGTCTGCCCCCAAGAGATGACTCACCGTGACTTCTAATGCTGTGTTCAGTCCAGGAACTCTTCTCACGTAAAAAAAGATCTCAAACTTTTTAGGAAGTGCCATTAACATACTCACTCGTATTATTAACTTGAAATAATGGTGTTATGAAGAATGGGTTGTCATCTATAATGAGGATTTCAACATTATAGAGAGGATTACTAAATGCTGATGTCGCCACCATTTTGAAGTGTCTGTCATTTCTACAAAAAGTTGATGACATGCAGGCTAATTTAAATTGATTCTAACATTATTATCCATTGGAGTGTGGACGATAAAACATCCATTATGGGGTGCACATGCGTTATATAAAGTTCAAATTTCACAAATTGTTGCTATGCCAAAAATGGACAGACTAAACAAAGCTCATCAGTAATTGATACTTAAGAATGCAGTTGCTTTTGTGGATTTGCTAAGATTAAAGGCAGTATAATTCCCCAAAGAAGAGCAAAATGATGCCGGCAAGAGGGCTATTTCAGCGCCGTACTTCAACTTTTGTAGCCCATACATCGTCTCAACAGCATTAACCTGCTTCCAATGCGATAACACTGTATATTCCGGTCAATACTTGGTATGAAATCGTTTTATAAATCTTATGCGAAGGGGCATGAGTCCTGAATCCTATTGGTAATGGTATTTTTTTCTTATACACCTTGGCCACCTCTTGCAATACAGTGAAAAGGTCATGCTCATGCATCTGTAGGTTTCCTTAATCCTCCACAAGGCTAACAGCATCATATTTAAGTGAACTATGTTCTAGCCCTCCATTGTATGAAGAGCTCTTCCAAGATTGCAGTCCAAAAAGGCTGTTCGCGTCTATCATGGTGACTACCAAAGAGCCCAGTGAAGCCAGAAAGATGTTATCACCGGATGAGAACTACTTCCCCACTCTCTGGATATTGTCTGTGATACTAGGAACAATTGAAGGACTTTTCTTGAACCCTTCTACGTAATTGAGGGGGAGTTGGCATGGCCTTGCTCATATTTTAAGTTCAGGTCAACGGGGTTGGAGTAATAAGGCACGAGTTGTGCAAGATATTTCTAGCGATTGGAAACTTTGCAATTATTGGCTTTGTCATCAGTCTGGTGTTAAAAAAAACACTTAGGAAGAGAAAAGTGGTCCTCGGCCCATCTTTCACTAGAACCACCACTTGGGGGATATGTTCAAGTTTAAATTAACTAAGTGCAAATCCCTTTGTAATAATACAAGGTCTGCATAGATAAATGAAGTCACGTTTAACTAAAGAGTACTTTTGGTATTAGAAGATAGATCAAGTAAATCAATCAAGATGAATATTAAGATAGCTTTGTGGGTGGTTGTACATGGAAGGGGATTGTCCTGATATACTTTGAGACAGATTGTAGAAAGATTAATGGTCAGATAGATGGGAAGACAAAGCAAGAGAGTCATGGACACAGTGTAAAGTTTACCGGATGGGATACAAATGAAGTCATACAAGAATAAGAAAACTATTGTGGTCCATGCATTGTTTAGAAGGACAGATGGACAAACCTCACAAGTTATTGTGAGACTGATAAACAAACATGATTGGAATAGTGAACGGACGGACCAACAGATGGTCAGAATAGCCAATCAAATAGAAAAGAAGGATGTAGAGTATGGCTGGACACGGAAAGATGGACGAACAGATGCCATAAAGCAAAATATGGAATATTTTCATGCTACATGAAGGAATAAATTTATTTTTCCAAGAAAGAGTGGCAAAAATAATGAATTAGCATTTATTTTTGAATTACTGTTTGCTTAGTGATTCCCTTTTCGCACCTCCATACCATAATGCTGACACGGCGTCATATTTAATATGGTAACGGGAAGCGTCGCGTTTGATTGACATATCAATTTAAAACTTAAATGCTGTGTTAAGCAAAATGCAGATGAGCTCGCTGACCCCACATAGTCCTCAAAGATGAAATAACCATTTGTGTGAGATCATCTCTAAAGCTTTTCTTTCCGATTCCCCTTTTTTTCCCCCCTTCTAAAACAGTTTTTTTCCCAGTTTCATTTTCCTCCACTATACACTACGATCTCTCTAAAGGCTTCCGCACAATGTTAAATATTCCACATCAGCTTGTGATGTCTATTTGTGTTCTGCTGACACACAAGAGGAGCAGAGCTTCTCCGAGTATCGTGAGGGAATCTCGATATCAGACTCCTTCAATGCGTCCCCAGTCGCGGAATGCTACGCTATCTGCTTTCATGTGTCTTCTTGATTTATTACTCGCTCTTTTCACGGGCTCTAGATGAAAGCAAACGTGCATGGAGCTCCTACAGCCCCATGACGTTTTGTCTTTTTAATAAAGTTGTGCCGAACTGAAGACGTCCATGTTGTAGCTGGTAAAGCAGAATATTAGCATATAACACAGCTGATTATCTCTTTCATCTGATCCTCTGCTCACTTTTCAATACCTTGCAACTATTTATCCTCGACCTGCAGCGCTACTAATGGTGGACGGGGCTATTTCTTCACTATAAAGCATTTCTGGGAGAACAAATAATTGACATGGTTTACTTTATCTAAAAGATGAGATTATTGAACTTTCTCGTGCATGTTGGTTTCATGTTTAATTTATGAAGAGCTACTTTGCGAATAACGGTCCCTAGGTTGGAGTTACTTCTTAGAAAATGTTCTTGCGAAGTGAAATCTTGCCAATACAAGTCATCTAATCTCACAGCAAGAGGTCTGTAAAAACTGAACAGATGCCACTATGAAAGTATCGCTGCCTTTGCACGGCTGAAAAGTGCCAAATATAACTGCAGTTTTTGGTGAAACAAACAACGATTTTGCAATAATGCTGACATGGAATGTTAAATGTAGGATGTGGAGATGTTCTGCAAAGGTTTTAGTGATCTTTAACACAAAAGTGGGAGTCTTTTAATGAAAGATAGCATTTGATCTTTCTTGTTAGTGTTAAAAGTGTGTTTTTCAGTTTATCCCATTCAAATAGAAGTTGTGATACTGCCTGACCTTTATGCTCAGCCAAGTGTATGGCTTCAAATAGATATAATAGACACAGAATGTATCGTGTAACATTTTTGTAACACTAACTTGGCATCAAGCGTTAGAGAAGAAAAAATATGAACTATTCAAACTCATCCATTCCTCATAAAAATGTTCAATTGTTCAAGTAACCTGACATGCACATTTTATAAATATGGGAGTAATAAGAAGTAACTCTACAAACAATAACAATCTGCAAATTTCATCCGATAAGACCTGAAATAAAATTCAATTATGCAGCTCTAGTATTCACAAATAACACCATGTGGTTCTTATTGGAAATATGTGTAACACATGTAGTTTAGTATTAGTGGTCTGTGCTTTGGAGTCTTTGTGAATAGTGACAATCATTCAAGCTTGCAAGAATATTAGCCAATAAATATTTGATACAGCAGATCCGATGGTTCTAATAAATACTCTAATTAGCTCCATTTTGCCTTGTGATAGTTGTTCACCTCTGGGGTGCAGCTGGAGCAAAGATAAAGATCCCTAATCTGTGGTATATGACTGTAGTCTGACGCCTGAAGTTAGCCTGTGATTCACTGTATTGATTAAGCGCTAGAGCGTGCTCCCGGTCACTCTTAATGGCAATCATATGTCTTTCCCCAAGCACCAAAGGTCTGTGCAATGTCATCAGAGGGCACATAAACACATTCTCGCCTGCATTGCCGCTCGCCTTTTCTGCTGTGTTCTTCTTTGCGGCTTTGCCAATTAGGCGTGACCTTGCCCAGTTGAAATTAGTAATCACGCACAACCAGCTTTTCTTTTGGAATATTTACTGTTCAGTCCTCACCATCAGTATTCCTTTGACCAACCCGGTTTGCGTGATATCAGTGCTAAGAATGGGCGCTGTCTCGGAAAGGACAGCAATTATTCATGGGCCGTGCCTCTGCCAGTGGAGGAGCAGAAAATAATGAAATAAAACACATCCACCGTCTTGCACTCTTAAAGTTATCTTCTCTTACTTAGTACCCGAGAGGAAGAAAGAATAAAAGAAGAAAAATTGTACCAAGAGCTTTGACACAAACAATGGTTTTACTAAGATGTGAGACATGCAGTGAAATTGTCCGAACGTGATACTTGAAATTGATAGGTTATGTTACATCAGGGTCTCTTTCCATAACATTATTTCCCCCTTTTTAGGTATTTGGTTCACTACAGGCTAACTCGATAAGCAGAGACACACTTGCATCCATTGTTTATAGACCTGACATGTTCAGGGTTGAAGGCTTTTCCTTATTTAATTCAGTCCTTGTGTAAAGGTTGTGAAATTAAGCTTCAATAACCTTTTGTCCCTTTTCGAGTGAATATACATTCCAAGACATGCCTTTGATATTGATCTTGATTTTACCTAGAAAAGTCTACGTTATAGAAAGACTGATGCGACAGTGGTGCCTTGAAATACAAGTTTTTTATGCTTTGTTTTGCATCTAAAAGTGCTGTCTTTTTCATGCTTCCCATCAATCAAGTGTATAGTTCATGAACTCTGGTGTTCACATATGATTGTTACTATACTGTTAATGAGGAAGCTCATTTGGCTTCAAATCTGTTCATCAGTTGCTTGTCTATTGCTCCTATTGAGTCAGTGTTTTTTAATAACCAAACTAGTCTGCATCGTAAATCAAGATTTTGCCACCTTTTGTCCATGATTATTTATTTTGGTTGTATTTTTATGTTTACTGCAGGCTTCACTTAGAGTATGATTCCTATATCATTTTGTATTCCAAAATTGTTTTGTTTTATGAAGCTCCCCGGGTAGTTGAACTATTACTTTCCTATGGTGCATGGATTGTTGTTTTCATTTAAAGATTGAAATGTAGCAGAAAATTGGCAAATATTTTTCTCTGTGGGTTGTGAATGTGTTGTTCAGATGAAGAGTCAAAGGTGAGCGGATCAATAATGGGCTGCTTCAGTGTGGCGAGGCAATCTCTATCTAAAGCTGGGTGTGTTTCGGGATGCAATGTGGATTGTCTGAAGACTGTGAACATGCTGTGATTTAATTACCAACATTCCTTTTGGGCTCTATTCCTGGAGGGTTTGTACCGTCTGCATTTAAAGACATCAGATCTCTTTCCCTACTATGAAATATTCATAATGTTAGCTCTTGATTGTTGAATCTACCTTGCAAAAGAGGCTGATGTTAATATAGGTTAAAAAGTTGTGGAAATACTGCCAAGTCCAAATTTGGTTGATATTGAATGTACACTGATGTAGTTTTCATTTTTATTTTCAGTAAATATTTGAATTGGAGGAAAGCCAGTCACACTAAACAACGCAAGTGGCAGTAAATTGGTAGTTTTTTTGTGTTTTTGAGTATCTAAATAATAATTGTCGACCCCCACCGTGTTCAAATTCAAATTTTTTGTTCTCGCCCGTTATTAAATCAAGACAGAACACAGACTTTTCCCTAACTTTGAACATGAAGGACAAAAAGTCCACTCTGCAGGTACTCGTGTTCAAAGCGTGTTCTGCTTTAGACGGGAGAGAAACCTGTTGTGAAAACTCAATATGTGAAAGGACAATTTTCATTCCTTGGAGGGATTTCTAACAGCTTTATTCCATTGCTATCGATCTAACGTTAGCACAGGGTTAAGACGTGTGATGAGCAGAAATAACATTTTCTCTGGCGACCGCTGCTTTGGTGGCTGACTTGTGTTTAAAGTAGAAGGGTTATGTTGCAGTCGATGCATCCTCGGGGGGTTCAAAAGGAGTTAAATATTGAATAGAGACAACAATCTTCCGTCCATTTCCTCCCACGCATAACAGCGATTGGCACACGACCGATTCAAACACAATGCAAAAGGCTTTGCGCTTATTGCTGAGCCAGCTTATTGATGAGCTGTCACATTAACTGGCTTTGGAGAAAGAAATATAGCAACAATTTGGGAGTCAGTGTAGAATAGGGAGAGTGAAAAATCAGTAGCTCTCAAGTCGCAGGCGATGAATTACATCTAATAACCCCTCTTGAAGCTCTGCTTTTTATTTGTTGATGAAACTTTATTTAACACACGTCTCCAAAGGAAACTCTAGCTTGACGTTGGTCCTCTGTGGGTTTTTTCCATTTAAATCGGTTAATGCTAACATCCCTCTCACGTGGTGTTAACAGAAGTTGCAGGAGAAGTAGCGGCGATAACATTCCGATCAAATTAGCACAGGTGTCGCTTTCATCTTATTCCACTGTCGCTTCTTCTCAGTGTTTTGCAGAGGTCATCGACTACACGGAACGCAAAGCCATCGTGATAGATTGATTCTCGCATTGGGTTTAATGAATTCATATGATTAATTGTCTTACTCTGATTATAACTTCATTTTCATTGTGAGAGCAGGACAGGAGGGAGGAAGTCTAGCTGCTTAAATATTCAAGAGAGTGTCCACGACCATGTGAGGGGCTTTATTGAATGATTAGCAGAAGTAATTTGTTTTCAGAATCTAATTAATCCTCTCAGAGCTGCCTAGCAATAATCTGCAAGGACACGGGCGGGGAACATGTTTTTTTTTAAAAACACATCCGTGGCGTTTTGACTTTCTCTTACGTTGCGTTTCTTTAAACGTGTCACGCTCTCATTTTTCTTTATTCTCCCCCTGCAGGCAGTATAAAATAAAGAGAAATAATACCAAAAATGTAGTCCACGTTCTAGTCGCATACCTTTGCGCATATAAAATATGATGTAGTGATGGTAACTCATTGAAAGCCACTGCATTGGACCTTTTTGTATTGTTTTTCTGTGTAGGCAAAATAATGATTTAAACAATTATTTGCATGAGATGATGCATGGGAGAAGTCTACCACGTTTTAAAATTGGTACCTGCTTATGTTAAGAAAAAGTAGACATTTTCATCTCATATTTTTCGGTGATTTCTCTGACAGTGCAGGTGTGCTGCATGTGATATCGCAAATCTACAATTTAACGTTGTTTCTATTGCTTCTTGTATGGCTTTTATTGTTTCACATTAAGACTCAAGGACAAAAAAATCTCTGGAAGCCTTTGTCTAAGGTGTCTATTAGGCCTCGGAGATGATGCATTTGATGCTTTGAGCTTGATCTGTTAAGCCTCGCGAGATGAATGTTGGCACAAAGGACAATTCTGTTTGGTAAATGACTGCACTGGAGTTTTTTTTGTAAGATAAAGACGGCGGATGTGCAACAGACAAACTTTGATAACGACTGATTCCCATTTTGAATGTAATCCTGTGAGGTGACTTTCAAACCAAACATCCGCTCAACTGTGAGGCCCTGATATAGATAAAAACATGTGAAATTGTGCAAAAATGTCTTTTATCTTGTCACTTTACGGTCATGTGAAAAATGTCTATTTTGTTATTTGCTTCCATTATTAGACTCTGTGAGAGGTGTATTTATCGAACCTTATCGCTGGCTGGGATATTTGACACATCTATTTAGATTGTGCAGGTGTCGTGTCTATCGTGTCAAACGATGACATTGCATTACATAAATCCCCTTTGGTGCTCTTCCAAACTGCAGTATTTCCATTTTTATGATCATTTTAAGATTTCTACTTTGCACTTTTACTATTTACACTGTATATATTACTTCGATTTTATGGTACATTCATGTGATGACAGTACAAAGTGTTCCTTCATTCATTCTTTTAATCATAACTTTGAACATTGTCTATTTGCTTAGCTACAGTGCTTGTGAAGCTGGAGCTAAACGTAATGAAGTTCATTTCTTGGTTGTTAATGGCAACTTGGGAATGGCTAAGGCGAGGCTGTAATTTGTTTCCTCAAGGTTTTTGTAGTCAGAGAACCATTTGCTGTTCTGGCCATACTCATGTTTTTGCTTTTTTTTCTGTGCAGCATATCCTTACTTTTTTCAAAGGGTCACAATAGCAAGCCCCTAAAAGCGATTGCATGTGTGATTCCCATCAGATGAGGATTTAGCTGGTGGCTTGAAAAGAAATGCTTTCGGTGGAGTCAGTGACTCACACAAGCTGTAAACGTCTTTGATTTATTCAACACGACCGGGTGACAAGGAGAGCTCCATAAATATTGAAGGAGGAGTGTGCTCTGCTATGAAATCGCACAGAGAAGGTATCTGCCCTTGTTAAAAGATCATGCGATTTAGAGCCATGGAGCTCCAGAAGCTTCCGTTCTTTCTTTATTCTTTCATGTTTTTCTATTGCAAAAATTCTCCTTTCTTTCTCTCAATCGGCACATAGTAGAAGTAAAAAGTACTAGTCATCATAGTGGAGGTCATTAACTTAGGCGAAATGTCCTAACAATCTACATTGTGCTTAAACGTAAGTAACTTGGTCAACTTATCGAACCCACATTGGGACATTTTAGGCGTTGACAGGTGTAAATGATGATCTAAAAGTGATTGTTCTTTTTTTTTTTATATACAAGACACCAAGAATTGTGTTTTGTATGATGGCAAAATGTTTATTTCTATGTGCAATAATATTTTCCAAATGAATTCAGTAAAAGCATTCCTATACATCAAGTAGCAGGCCATGGTGACATGTTTATGTCTGTGTTGCCCACTCATAGGTGTGCATGTCCTAAAAGTCCTCACAGTCCTACCACAATAAGGCAGAGACGCACAGCCTTGGGGGGGACATTGCTCCCCGCTTTGCTTGACTGACCATGCAGAACTTCAGAATAGTGAAACCCTGTTAAGTGCCTGAGTGTGGGGAGGGTGTCATTGTGGGCGTTTGTTTGTCCGCTGGGAGGCGGTGGAGTGTGAAGGCCTGGTCATTCACACCATGCGGGCTTATGGAGCGCATGTGAGCCAGCTGTTCAGTTGAGCCACATGGGAAAAGAATATAAGAAAAGAGTCAGATGACAGCTAGATTTGAGAATATTGTATATGGATGTTCATAATGCATTAGCCATAGTGAAGAGAATATCAAGTGAGTTGGTATTTAATGAAATATGGAATAATTATGCTGTTGTTGTTTTTTAAGAAAAAACATTCACTAGACTAAGTTGTTTTTTAAGAAAAAAAAGCTTTACTATACTATGTTGTTTTTTAAGAAAAAAAGCTTTACTATACTATATTGTTTTTTTTTAAGAAAAAACTATGTAAACTATGTCAATTTTATGAATAAAGGCATTAGTCTACTATATTGTTTTTTTTAAAGAAAAAAGCCTTACCATGGGAGAGACAAAAGAACAAATACTACTCCTAAATCATGTAGAGTGCTAGCCCAGTGGATAAGTCATCAGTCTTCTACCTCTTTGGTCTTGGGTTCAAATCCAAGTGCAAGCAAAGATTTTCCCAATATTATTCAGTTAAAAGAATAAGTTCTGATGCCTAAGTGTCGAAGTGTTTGCAAAAATTTTCACAATATTATTCAGTTACATGAATGAGATTAAAGTACAAGTACTACTGCTTTCTCTCACAGAGTGGTGGCCCAGTGGATAAGTCATCAGTCTTCCACCTCTTTGGTCTTGGGTCCAAATCCAAGTGCAAGCAAAGATTTTCCCAATATTATTCAGTTAAAAGAATAAGTTCTAATGCCTAAGTGTCTAAGTGTTTGCAAAAATTTTCACAATAGTATTCAGTTACATGAATAAGATTAAAGTACAAGTACTACTGCTTTCTCTCACTGGATGGTGGCCCAGTGGGTAAGTCATCAGTCTTCCACACCTGTGGACCTTGGTTCAAATCCAAGTGCAAGCCAAGATTTTCCCAATATTATTCAGTTAAAAGAATAAGTATTAATGTCTAAGTGTCTAACTAAATAATTCTTCAGCGGTGGATGAAGCATTTTGTCAAAAAAATGACTAAGTGTTTCACCCAATTTCCTTGGATAAAACGTTTCAACACCTATGTATAAGTGGGGCACGAGTTGGTGTAGTGGGTTGCACACTCGCCTTTGCACGGAGAGAACGTGAGTTCGCTTCCCGGTGTCGGCGGTTCACTGACCAAGCAAGCGGTCGAGGGTCGGCCGAAGGCCGACCCGAGAACGCCTTTCGCACAGACAGGTCCCTCCAACATTCTTCCGAACTGCCGAAGGCAGTTCGGAATTTAACCTTTTGCTGAAAAGTATGACTAAGTGTTTAATATAAATTAAAAAGTTTTTTCTTTTTTTTTTCCCTTCTTCTTATTCCATTGACCAATTCTTCTTCCCAGGTATTTTCAGCCAAACGACGGCAGCGGGAATCGATCCCAGGTCTCCCACACGGGAGTCCTGTGATCTAACCTCTGCGCCAACCAAGTGACTACACTTTTCTTTGTAATCATTTCAGTGTCTTTCCAAGAAGTCCACAGAAACAACTAAGTGAAAAAGTGTCTCGACCGGGAATCGAACCCAGGTCTCCCAGGCGGGAGTCCTGTGATCTAACCTCTGTGCCAACCAAGTGACTACACTTTTCTTTGTAATCATTTCAGTGTCTTTCCAAGAAGTCCACAGAAACAACTAAGTGAAAAAGTGTCTCGACCGGGAATCGAACCCAGGTCTCCCAGACAGGAGTCCTGTGATCTAACCTCTGCGCCAACCAAGTGACTACACTTTTCTTTGTAATCATTTGAGTTTCTTGAGAGGAAGTCCAAAGAAACAACTAAGTGAAAAAGTGTCTCGACTGGGAATCGAACCCAGGTCCCCCAGACAGGAGTCCTGTGATCTAACCTCTGCGCCAACCAAGTGACTACACTTTTCTTTGTAATCATTTGAGTTTCTTGAGAGGAAGTCCAAAGAAACAACTAAGTGAAAAAGTGTCTTGACCGGGAATCGAACCCAGGTCTCCCAGACAGGAGTCCTGTGAACTAACCTCTGCGCCAACCAAGTGACCACGGTTTCTTTTGTAATCATTTGAGTTTCTTTAGAAGAAGTCCACAGAAACAACTAAGTGAAAAAGTGTCTTGACCGGGAATCAAACCCAGGTCTCCCAGACGAGAGACAGGTGAGTTAACCACTACGCCACCAAGTCCCCACAGTTTCCTTTGTAATCATTTGAGTTTCTTTAGAAGAAGTCCACAGAAACAACTAAGTGAAAAAGTGTCCCAACCGGGAATCAAACCTAGGTCTCCCAGACGGGAGTCCAGTGAACTAACCGCTGCACCACCAAGGAGCCACACTTTCCTTTGTAATCATTTGAGTGTCTTGACAAGAAGTACACAGAAACAATTAAGGGAAAGAAAAATATGTCCCAGCCGGGATTTGAACCCAGGTCTCCCCGACGAGAGTCCGGCAACCAAACCTCTGCACCACCAAGTGGCTACTCTTTCTTTCATAATCACTTGAGTGTCTTGACAATAAGTACACAGAAACATCTAAGTGGAAAAAGTGTCCCACAGGGATTTGTACCCAGGTCTCCCCGACGAGAGTCCGGCAACCAAACCTCTGCACCACCAAGTGGCTACACTTTCCTTTGCAATCATTTGAGTGTCTTGACAAGAAGTACACAGAAACAACCAAGTGGAAAAAGTGTCCCAACCGGGATTTGAACCCAGGTCTCCCCGACAAGAGTCCTTTGTGTGACGTATTAGGAGCAATACATTGACACCTTTTTTCCAGCTCCATTTTTATCCCCCAATGTGATATGGCAAACTTCATGATAATGATCCTCCTGTCAATCCTCAGTGCTGTTTTTACATCTCTGTACAGCTCACAACAATTCTGCTCCTTTTTGGAATTTTCCGAATAATGATTTATTTACTGTACCTTTCCAACTGACAGTCTGATTTTAACATTTTGTCGACTTCTGTGACTCCATGGGAGGTTTCTGAATTATTCAGATAGCCTTTTTTTCTGACTGCCTACCTCATTGTCTTGCCGGCCGAATGTCTCTCTCTCTTTCTTTTTTTTTCTCATCCCATTGCTGAGGGTTTTATTATTCCCTCTGAGATTTTGAAGGCACACCTCAGAAGCATCATTAGAACAAGCAAAACCTGGAAAAGAGAATGCCTTCATTCCTTGTTGCAGTGTTTGCTTTTTCTCTTTACTGACATTTGTGTTTTCATCCTCAGATCCCAATGCTCTGGCCCATCATGGCACAGACCACGCTTTGATTGGGGGAGTGGTGGCTGTGGTGGTCTTTGTCACCTTGTGTCTAATCATCGTTCTGGGAAGATACCTGGCCAGGCATAAAGGTAAAACCGCAGCGGACTTGGCTCACGGTGACCTCCCTATGTCCCGTTAGACGTTCCCAGTGCTCATATGATCCCCAGGTGGCAAATGAATGATAGGCAGTGGCTGCTGTGAAGGACGGACAAAGAAAAATAGGCGACATGGAATTGATATAGGTTGGAATCCCTTAAGGCAAGTGAGACTGAAGCAATCCTTTTGGTCAAAAAAATGACAGTGTGCTGAAAAGACCATTGGATGGATGAGGTTTAATTATTCAGACTTTTCACTCCGTATATTGTAAATCATTCCGATCACGTTAAACCCCATTGGTTGAACTCAAGGTAATATAAGAACCAAACATTTGTTTTGGTCACCCATGATTGTCATCAAATTAGTGGTGAGATTTACTCCACTTAAAGAATACAAGGGTTAAGAAGGGTTAAGTAAGCAGATGGCTTAGCCATGTTTGTTTTAAATACTGTATGTGTCTATTATATGTAGTCAATAGGTTAGGAAATGGGACTTGAATTGGAGAATTTGAGATCAGTGGCTTGTGCAATGAATGTCTTGTCATATCACTTAAAATGTCAAGCTACCCATTTGTAGTCACGTGCATTGTTTGTTGTTCTGACACAGTAGCCCGTTGTATTTCACAAGCTTTCTTCTATTGCAACATATTCCCAATGAATAATGCAGTGTCACTTTGAGCCGTTTTCCACCTGCGGCTTCAGATGTTGGGCAAGCCAACTCAACGCATTTCCCAGTTTCATGTTGTTGTTTTTTTCCATTTCAGGAACGTATTTGACAAACGAAGCCAAAGGAGCGGATGACGCACCCGACGCGGACACGGCCATCATCAACGCCGAGGGTAACCATGCACACGCCGAAGAAAAGAAGGAATACTTCATCTAGACTTCGGAGGGCACTCCCATTGCCATCAGTCCTTCAATGTCCCCCGCCTGTAACCAGTCTGCCAGAGAGGATCCCAAAGTCCTTCTCTTTTTGACTCCATTTTCATCTTTCCTAATCGTTCAGCCTCCATTTTTCGCAGGCATCGCTGTGGAAGTTCACTCGTATTTTTGCCCCTCAATCCTGTAAATCTGTAAATCTCCCGTGACTGCTAAAGTCTTACACCTCCCCCATTCAGACACCTGAAGACAGCACCACGAGCTCTCCCACTCCCTTCTGCTTGCACACTCCCGCTCATATAAACACATTCAAACACATATCTCACATCAACACGGTGCCTAAAAAGACAGACGCCATTGAACTTGTGTCAATGCCTTCATGTATCAGTCGGTAGCAATGTAAATGCTTTTCTAGATGGTCACCTGAACAGGCCATCATTCCATTGCTTAGCTCACATCATTGTGTCTTTTCTTCTTTTTGATTATTATTATTGTTTCAGTGATATGTGCTATTCCGCGCCTTATACACTCGCACTTACATTTCTTAGACGATCCTTCTGTTTTTAAATAGACCTGTAATTAAAATGTTGAACCATGTAAGATAAGAAGAAAGCTTTGTGTGACACTCGTGTAGCAAGGTTGCTCATCAATGTGTATAGTATTTAGTGTGAGGGTGTAATGTGCTCCTGTTCAGAATTGAGAATAAACACCAAAAATATAACTATTAATGCTAGAGGAGATGAAGAGAATAGGACAGCATTTTCTAATTCTGCTATACCAACAGACTTTTTGTGTATATTCCGGTAGTCGTTGGCTTCTTTCCTTTTCCTCACAATAGCTTCTGGACAACTAGCTGTAAGAATTGTATATTTCTAAGCCAAACTCAATGGAAAATTTGCACTAAACAGATACGTTTGGTTTTGCTAAAATTATAGTTGCTAGTCAAAATATCGGATCTTATGTCCTCTGGCAGCATACTACCCTGAAAACCGGTACTTAGTTCAACAAGTAAGACTTCCACTTACAATGCGAGAGGTTGTGAATCGAATCCCACGTTCTTCAACTTGTCAATTGACGGCTGAAAAGGAAATGTAGAGGGCAATTCCGTGACTTAGTACAGTGGTGGGTGGGAACTTAGCTCAACAAGTAAAGCATCCACTTACCATGCAAGAGGAAGATAACCAGACCAAGTCATGCATCCTCCAACTTGTCATCTTATAGCTGAAACAGAAATGTAATGAGCTTTAGTTTAACAGGTACGCGATATACATTGAAAATTTCATTTGAAAATTTACTGGGTCTGCTTACCATGCAACAGTTGGTTGGATTGATTCCCACGTCCTTCAACTTGTCACCTTAGAGCTGAAACAGAAATGTAGAGAGCCATTTTGTAGCAGATTAAGGAGGTGGGTGGAATTTTTGCTCAAATGGTGAAGAGTCCACTTACCATGAGAGGGGTAGTCGGATCAATCCTTGCCTTCGCCATGTTCTCACTTAAAAATAATGAGTAGTAACTATTCAGGCCGCACGGAACCCTTTATGCCATGAACCCAACTAGTACATGTGAGCCGCTACTTTGAGTAGCACTTATAATTTTCACGAAACCAAACTTTGACCTGTTTAGTGCTGATCTTTCATTAAGTTTGGCCCGCAAATACCTGGTCTCCTGAAATGTTTGACACCATTGCATAGATCAATAATTTTGAGAAATGGGGGTCAAATATTTTGGAACACCCTGTTGTTTTAGTATTTTTTTTCTGCAGTATTGGGGGGAAAAGCACACAATTTGGAAATGTGTCAAAAACAGTGCATTAGTTACATTTTGTACAGGGATTTATTGGTAAATACATTTTATTTCTGTGATTCCATTTTGATGTGCACTTCAACTAGCAGGTGCATAGTGGAATTCTTTGGTGGGAAAGGTGAAAGGATCAAGAAAAAAAATTGCATTTCACTTACATGTGTCACTGCACAATACCAAGTCCACCATATGTGCATGGAGCGCACATATGCACGGTGACAATCACATGAAATATTGACATTTAAATCCCCTTCAGGGATACAGTACCGTAGAAAGATGCCCCAAAATATTCATGATTCCATTATGTTGCTTTGCGTAACAAAATCCAACAATTCTCTGGGTGTCATTGATGTGGAGCTCACTCAGTCAAGATACGGTATTTTCCAAACCAAGTTCTGAAAAACAAAAGCACAAAATGGAGTCAGCATGTTTCATCGCAAACAACACATTTGCCTTTGGGGTGGTTGTTTTTTTTTCCCCCAAGGTGACAATGGGACAAATCTTTGTTTCCAATTTGTGAAAACAGAGTGAAAACAAACAAACAAAAAATGATATTTTTCTTTTGAAGGGATTCTAACTCCTTGGTGTGTAATGTCTGCTCAAACGTGTTTGATTGTGAAAATTGCTATTGAATTCCAGCTCTTCTGTAATCTTTTTGTATATTAGCATCTTTGAACCAGTGTTGTGTTCATTTCCATTGAAATCTTCATTGCATATAATTTCGTCAATTTCTACAAATTTCTCCTGGCACATGCCATGTAAATAATGTAAGAAACTAAAAAGTGTTTAAAAACACATCGGCAAGTTTTTGTTGGCCTCCTTTCCTATTTAAATTACTTGAAGGAATATTTAAGAGAATAGAAAGGATGTTTAAAAACATGACTCCATAAAGAAAGTGTTTGTTGTTGTTTATAAGGGCCTTTTATCTAATTGAATGTTTCGGAATTAATGCTTCGTTAATCTAGGAGTGTAAGGATTAATTGACGGAAAAAAATTAGCGAAATAATCCTACATTTTTGCCTGCCAGCATGTTCGAAACTGAATTTGTCACGTCGTCTATTGTGTGAAAGACATGAGGCGAGCAGTATATTAATCGAGCAAGATGGAGGCAATTGTTACCAAGGGCAATGGAACAGTTGGCCCAGCTGTCTCCAATTTAGTGACCAATTTCCAGCATTATGCAAATACAGTCCGTAAGTAATGTCTTTGTCACCGAATGAACTCAAACGCCGCTGCGCCATCTCCTTGAGTGGGACATAACACTCACTTACATACTCAGTCACGCAGGCAGCTGTTTGTGTTAGACTTGGCTGATTTAAGAAAAAAAAATCTGGTTCAGTTCTATTTTTCAGTGGTGTGAAGTTTCACGTTTTTAGCGGAAATAACGGCTTGATTTTGCAAGATTTTACGTTGGTCATCTTAAACGTGCCGGGTGGGGGGGGGGGGGACTGTTATTGTTGTAAAAGATGGTTTGCAGGATATTACAAACAAGTATCGTGAAAGACTAAGCAAAATAATGCAATAAAGATCAATTGAACAGAAGTCACGTCAGATGTTGAAATCATACGAAAAATCAATTATGCTGGTTTTTTGTTCATTAAGTTATTTTGTCAGTCAACCATTTTACATGATTTACGGTGAGAACAGAAAAAAAAATTCATGTTAAGTCAATGGAAGGTTTTACAAGCCTGGCTCAATATGATTCACCAATATTGGAGATGACTAATAAATATTACGACGTTGCTATGACACTACTCGTCCCCTTATGGCTTATTCACAAGCCAGTGCATTTTCAAAAGATCTTTTACAGGTCAATTTCAACACACTGTGGCTTTCCAGTGAACTTGTGTTGGCCAAGAAAAGGGCCACGTTGTGGGTCAAAAGAGCTACAAATCTATTTTCTCTGTCGGTCTATTCATCAACACGATATCACCCACGTATGCATCCTTTGTTGCCTGTAATGATTTGGAAGACAGAAGCGCATGAAGTGAGTCACAACTTGGGAAGCATTCAATAAATCTGCTTTTATCTTTGCCCGTCACTGCTGAGGCATTTTAATTTAAACGTGTCAAGTTCTACTTTCAAATTGGTATACACGTGGCGTTGCTATCGTGTACTTGCGAACTACCCACAATGCATTCGCACTATCATTACTGTCTTTTTAACATGATGCGTGGAGATGAAGTTTTGTACATTTTTTGTTTTGCCCTGAAATAGCATTTTGCCAATATAAATGGTCAAAAAAGGCATTGATAACAAAGAAACGTGTTGTTTTATAAAACATAATACTTGCCGAATGTGTTTAAAGAAATGTTTTTCAAACCTTTGTAAATTTTCACTCATTCAAGATAGATGACATGATTTGTTGCTAGATTTTAAAAAAAAAATAATGAAGGCAGTTACGCTGTTATGTTATGTATATATATATATGCAGGTGTCCAATCCTGAAATGTGCACTTGAATTGACATCGAGTACGTCACACTTTTGAGTTGTGCTTTTATTTTTTTTTTACATTTGAATAATGGTTTCTGACATGCATATGGTGACCTTTATTTTGGCTTTTTTTTTGCTAAGTTGTCACTTTTATCAACTGACTCCCTCTGAATGTTGACTTGAAGTGCAGATGTATCACATCTGGGTCAGTATTTGTTTTATTTTATTTTTTTAATGATGCTTTAAAAAGTCTTGCCCATCCATAACCTAATACATCAATTCCATGAGTCATCACTGGCCTTCTTTTACTGACCTGGGTTCAAAACTGTACAATGAGTCACTCATTGGCTGAGATCACTAATTTTTCTTATTTCTTGCTTTTCTTGCAAAGATACTGTCGTTGTATGTAACTCTGGCACATAAATGAAATTTAAATCATGTACATAAACGTCCACATTTGTTCAACTCTGCCATCTCATACAGTACATTGTGTAATACTTTTGGATTGTATTTTTATTTTATTATATATTTCAATTACTTAATTGACTTTAATGTCATGGTACTGGAAAATCATGGCCTTATGATCACAAAACATGGAGTATCTATTTTTTTTAATACTTCATTAGTGGTTGAACTCTCATTCCAATTGTTTGTTTTGCATCTCAGGAATATACTTCTATTTTAGAGATACACTATGTTTATTTTGTTGCTCATTTTAAAATTAGGAGAAATATCTTACTTAATATTAGTGATATTGACCCAAGACAAACAAGCTAAATATAACCAAATTTGAACTTTCTTCACTATGTTGTTTAAATACCAACTGTTGGTAAGTGCACATCGTGATGTCATTGAGTGTGTAGTTGTGCTGCAAACACAAAAGGTCAGAATTCCCGCTACCGATATGTTAGTGCAGCTTCTTGGTGAAACCACAAGTTTTATGATGATTAAATATTATATCGAGCAGTCATGATGGCGTACGCAGCGCTATGACCCATGTGTGTTTTTTCCCATTGTTTGTGGGGATTGATTTATTTAATTTAGAGGTTCCTTCTCATGTATCAAATTGAATTGTTGAATAAATAGTTGCCAAAACATCTACTTTTGTGTCTCTATGTGTCTGTTGGGCTTTGTTTGGACAGATTTAAAAGAATAAAGATAGAGCCTAGTGATATTTAAAAAAAGTAAAAGATATTTTCTTCTGTATGTTGGCTTATTATTTAGTTGGACTAATAAATATAATGTTCAGCTTCAGTTTTAACACCTAAATCCTCCAGCTGTGTTCTGTACCCCCGTGTCTCAGAGCGGAGCAAAACGACCGAAAAAACAGAATTAGTGTCAGTAAATCCATGCTGACCTTTTTGTTCAATTGGCTGGTAAATCACTTGAGCTCCATTAAGGAGAAACATTAACCTTGTGAGGCAATTGGATGACATGGAACAAACCGTAACTATGTCAACAACCTCCAACTACTGCAATTAATTTGAAAGAATAATAATAACAGCTTGAATCCTTTCTCTCTCTAAAAAAAAAAAAGATAATATATCCGGCTTCTCTTTATGAAAGCAAAACTTCTTTTCACGTGTCTGTTATACTCTGTGGACTCCATTTTGAAGCCATCTAATATAATTGTGCTTGATTCTGTTCATAATATACAAGTGTTATGACTCAAAACTCTATTCTGCTTGTACATCTTGTGAAGTGAGCCATTTGCCAATTATCAAGAAGGGGGGAAAAAAAGAAAAACTGCATCTGGGTGCACTAAATTCCAACTTCTAGTCCAAGAGAACCCCGGTTTGGGCCGAAGTTTTCTCGTTTTTAGAAATCACACTTCAGTTTTCCTGGTAATATAATCAACCAAGCAGTGGTTCATAACTCAAACCCTGAAATTCAAGGAACCATGCTAATCAACATCTAATTTTGAACAGCAATCAAAATGAAAAAGCATGAAACATTATTGGCCAAGAAGCGTCTACTAACAATGATGATTATCAGAATAATCACTTAGTGGTACTAATCACTGTGGTTAATTGTAAAGAGCTCACTCATTTCAGGTAACTAGGATTTTTATTTCATCGAAACTAATTTACTCCCTCGGCTGAGTTCCAAAGGTTTATTCACCCTTAAACCTCACATATATGCATTTAAATAAATTAGCTTGAGTTCATCGGAGGAGAAAATGCTGGCTGTTATCAACATTAAGTAGCAAGAAAAAGTGCAAAACACCAAAAGTTGGCTTGTTCTACTATTGGATTCAGATCCAAAGAGGGAATAGAAACAATAAGCAAGGGAAGGTTTTGTTTGATGCATTCAGTTTTGCTCCGGAATTATGTAAAAATGTGCTGGCCAAAGTAGTACATGACAACACTGCTGGACAGATAACAACCAGATCCAATGATGACGAAATAAGTCTGATAATCAGTCATCTCAGGCATCATCAAAGCTAAGGTCTTGGCGCAAATTAATTAACAAAACATTCACAATTAAGATGATGTAGCACTTTACTTGTGTGGCTTTGAGAGAGAAATAATGGAGCGTGGGTGAGGTGCACGAGCAAGCATATCTCATTAAGTGTCACTCTCAGCATGGAACGGGCTCAAACCTGCCCAGTGCTGTCAAGTCTTCATGCTGTGAGGGAAGAAGGCGTGGGCGCTCCCTATGCTAATATCTTCTTCTCCTATACTATCCAGCTTGAATTTTTCCCCTAATGCAGAGTGTTTGGATCAAAAAATACTGTTTATCTTACTTAGAGTTTATCAGGTCACAATAGATGACAACAAATCATATTCCCAGTACATGAGTAGTAATAAATTGTTGTCTTTTTCCTCTACTTTAGACAAAACAATTTTATTAACATCCATCAAATATGCTTTTCTACAGTGATGTGACAATGTACTTGCACTTTATATTATCCTCATGTTAAAGATTGGTGCATAAACAACTCAACCTTGATTTCCACACCTCAGAACAGTCATTTTTGTCCAGATGGAAGATTCACTCAAACTGCATTGTAAACTCCTGGCAAGTCGGAAATTCCTCATTACTAATTAGAAATCATTGCATTTAATAAATGGTATATTTCAAGGTGTTAAAATTCCAGCTATCACTTATCACTGTCACGGAACGCAGCTTTGCCCTCTTCATCAGAAATCTCTCCATGTATGCTTTGACACTGTTATGTAGCCTCACGGTCATCCCTTTTTCTTATCTTCATCTTCTATAAAGTGTCCTCAGAGTGTTCATATTTCCAGACTTTGACCACAGTGATATAAGTAGACTTTGAAGTGTGCCATTATTCTACTACACACACACACACACACACACACAACAAAGATCTGATGGGGATGCCACCTAAACACTCTTTAATGCCAACAAGCTTCCCTTTGATGGAATTTTCTCTGCTTGATATCAACAGCACAGTAAGCATCTGGTGACCAGGAATTTTGTCAAGTTAGGGTCAATACCAGATTCTTTCTCCTCTTTGTTTAAACTATTTCAGGCAATGGAAAAATCTTGATGATTTCAACCAATACTGCAGCTCAAATATGCTTACCAATTTTGTTTCTGAAGAAATGCATACTACATAGCTTTTTAAGCAAAATAATTCAAGAAATTGTTTTAAATATTTATCTATCATTACATCAATCAGTTTAAAAAATAATAATAATAATTCAACATATTAAATGATGACTATCATCCAGTTCGGAAATCTATTAGTGTCAATGGAAACTAATTTTTCAAAATCTAATAGACCACTAAGTGACAAGCTTTAAAACCAATATTTAACAAGCAAGTGGAGCAAAAGAGCAAATATTTCTCCTTGAAAAAAAGTTTAATAACAAGAAATAAATCAGTATCTAATGTCAAAAGGTGGAGGAGAGCTGTTTGAAATTATCCGATCACTCAATAAAGTCCTTCTTTAAGTGGCAGTGCCCCTGAAAATATTGAATTTTTATGCTATTCTATGCCTGAGCAGAAAACAAGTCATTCTCAGTGCAGAGTTCATACAAAAATGATGTATCTGCATGTCCTTCCAAATGCTTGCTCATTTAAAAACGACAGTGACTCTCATGATGTGAGCTTTATGGACCATCACAAAGCATCGGAGGCAGCTTTTGGGTCAAAGCCACGGTTGGAGAGATTTTTCTAATTTACAGCTAATGTGGCGCTAATGTGAGATAGAAAAGGTCTCTATGCAGTTCATAGTCAGACCTATTTGAGGGGACAGCTCATTAAAAGTGAGGGGTTTAATCACGCTAATTAACAAAAATCACATTCTACCGGCTGTCGGTGTGAAGTTTAGCTTTAGCCACATCGTTATTCTGAATTTTAGATGGTACTTTTGGAGAGAAAAAAAAAACATGCGCAAATCAACAAGGACTACTTTTCGTAGACTGCTATTCCAATTAACTGTTTATCTATTTTGTCAGTGGGGTCATCAAACATGAAGAATCTAACCTACTGACAAATTAAAGTGACTAAATAAAAGTATATAATAAATCATATCAAATGACAGTGTATGAAAATCCATGCAGAAATTGTGAAATGTTAATAATCTCTCATCATTAATATTCAACTTTTTCTGAATTAACAATGTACTGTTGATTTATTTTTTGCTATTTGCATTTAAATGTTCAACATTTTTGGTAAAAAGGAAGTGATTTCCATCTTTTTAAGGGGCTTAAAGAAGTTTAGTCACTTTTTTAAATAAATATAATTAACAATGTACTTTTGAGTTGTTGAATGCTATTTGCATTTAAACTTTCAACATTTTAGGGGGAAAATGAAGTGATCTACATCTTTTTAAGGGGCTTAAAGACATTTAATGTCACTTTTTTTAATAAATATAATTCATGAAGTACAGACAGAAACTATTATTACTATAAAAGAAAAGACTGGACTAAATGCTGACTTCTTATTCAAGAGACCAGCCAATTAAGGAGCCAGTCAGCAGTGGTAGTATGTGAACCCTGTTGCCATGGTGTTCTCTAAAAAAATTACTGTAATGATCTGTATTGTCAGGTTGCACAGAAAAGCTCAAGGATGATGTTCAATTTCTTTGATCAACACATGACCGCAAATATAATATATGGTTAGTAAACACAATGGTTTATGAAATATAACAATCAAAACAAGTGTGCTAATTTACCACAACACAGCAAAGTCAGATATATGGGACCTCTAACGGGGGCATGACATTCCTGCGAAAAAATACTCATGCGTGCAGTAGTCATTGTAAATAACGAGGAGCAGAAACCGGTGACATTTAAGAAAAAAAAAAAATATATATATATATCCTCCAATCAAATAGTTTTTTGTATACAGCCAGATTAGTTGAAAATTGACTTTTTTCAGCCCCTAAGAAGAGCATAAAAAGACCATGAAACCTCTAACGTGGTCAGGAAAAAGACATCCTACTTCCCTCATGTATTGTTGCAGCCAGACACTGCTGGGTAATTCACCATTATTTGGTGAATCGAGCAGTCGGGCGTAGATTTCCCTGGCTGGAAATCAAGCTCCAGACAGAAAGACATTCAGAAACGACAAAATCTTCTAGGCAACACTATAGCAAATTGTCTCTTTGCAAGCACAAACGAATGCAATGTTGCTAACCTGATTATTAAACAGCCCTTTTTCTTTAGCCAGTGAGTAATTAATATACAGTTGCGATGAGTCTACAGTAAAGATGAGTCATGGCCATGATGGGGTAGTAATACAATTTCAGATAGCTTCCTTCAACTGACAAACGATGTGAAGGCAGAGCCAGAGGGCACGGAGGTAATTGTTCACGCTGAATAATGTGAACATTAACGAGTTTGGCAAAACCTCACTGAAGGAGTGTGTTGCATGGAAGAAGTTACGGTCACCTCTCACTTTGCTTGAACCTTTTGAGGGCGTATGGTTGAATTTATATGTCGCCTAATTTATGACTTAAGGCTTTTTTTTTCTCCCAGAAAAGAGTGACTGCACCATTAAGGAAAGAGAAACTGCCTGAGGGCGGGGTGACAGAGTTCAAGGCATACAGGTAATTTATTTTTGATAGGACGCTTGAAATATGGCCAATTAATGATTGGTTGGATTTTAACAGGTAAATTATTGAGGGTGGGGGAAAAAAAATTCTAAATGTTTGGACATCAATGGCCTATTTATCAAAATATTTGGATGAATTGTAAGAGCACTTGGTTGGATAAACAATAATATTGTCATTCAAAAGACAATCCATCATTAATTGAATTAACAGTGTTGATAATTGTGAGGAGTCTCCTCCATAGCTTTACCCATATTCAGATTGTCAATAAAATTATTATAGATACTATTATTTTAATAGATTCTCTAAGTTCAACTGCCATCGTCAAATGCATCGAAAATGATCATTGAATGCCGTATATCCCAGTCCAAATAGGACGTATAGTGGCAATGTTACATGCATATTGTCGTGGGTACAATTACAGATCACATATTATAAATGGGTTGTTTTAGGATGAATGTCTATAAAGGAGAAATAGCTGGAGGTACTGCAAAATATTTTAAAATTTTCCCAAGTCATTTAAATAATCATTAAATCCATCTCTTACAAGGTAATATCAAAATCTTGTTAACAGTAAATGTGTTAGTTCAGAGAAATATGCATTAAATTCGTAGTCAAATCTTTCCGGTTATGAGAATAATGCACTTGGGTGGTTAATTAAAAGTCTGTGTTAATGTCTGTGGATCTCAGTGCAGCTTTTAGGATTGATATTTAAAAAATATATAATTAAAAAAGAAGAAAAAACAGCTTTCACACACACCCACTTCAAATCATTTTTGCTGGGCCATCTGTTGGAGGCTTTTACAGGCAGTTTAGTGGGACAGTGAGTGCAGACGCAAGGAGGCAAAGGGAGGTGAAAATGGGGACAAGTGCTCTTTTAAGTCGACAGAGAAAAAGGATAATGAGCCTGTGGTCATCTTGTCATGAACTTCATTATGTCTTATTACCACCGTTCGTCTTCTGCTTTTATCACTTTGAGGCCCAATCAATGACCAACCAGCAGTGCTCGTCTACTATATATCTTCTTCACGTACAGAGCATATGTTTCCATTTCAAATTCCTAGAACACTTCATATTGTAACTCAAGCAATTGTGTATAATAAAATAGTACAATTTGTCCATCTCAACAGACAGGATTAAGCAAAGTGATCCATTTGGAATCAATTGAAAGTGATTATTGATTTGCACAGTGTACTTACAAATGAGTATCTTTATCATGAGGCAATTCAGTCCATGTCCACTTTGCCCTTCAACGATCATAGATAACGTCGCGGTCGCCTGTCACTCAAGACTTGGACTGAGTCACCCTCGGCCCGTAAGCCCAATTTGCTCGCCACGAGAATCTATCAGTCAGCGATGCTATCTGCCACTCCCCTCCATTTGTCTTTTCCTGCTCTACACCTTTTGATTTTTTTTCCCTCCGACTAGTCAGGAAATTCCTCTTGCCTCACTCAGTCACTCTTTAGTGTTTTTCTGAAGGACCTCACAAACTAATCAAGTGCACCTGAAGAGCCTTTGCATACGTATAGATCCTATCCTTCTTCTGACAAGAAATGTTCATGGACGATTGAGACACGGGGCCTTTCTATGTATCTGTCTTTCTATCTCTCTCTCTGATGTGATAAATGAGGCGCATTTAGCTCGGGCAAACTTTGGAGACACGTCGCTGATATGACTTGATTGATGGTCAAGTGGCGATGAGCCGGAAAACTATCGGACAGGGAGATTCACCTCAACGGACCTGCAGATTTAAAACAACACGGACGCTCTAGTCGATCATCTTTCTCTCCGCCAAAAAAAAAAGGGGGGGGGGGGATGTATGTTCAGCCCTTGTTTTCAGGTTTGCCATCAACAAGTTGCTGACAGAAATACAATAAAAGAAATTGTCCATATACATATTCACTCATGCATTCTTTGTTATTGTGTAAACCTTCATTCTTAAGCCAGTATAATATACTATGATTGGATTTTTTCATGATGAAAATAGATTTTGAAATGACCTTTTTGTTCTGCCATTAAAAGCTCAGAACATTTTAATTTGCCGTCAATTATTTAGTGTGTTGGAGTTTAGTGTTACAAATGTATTGCTTTTTTTTGTCTTGAAATTTATCTAAAAACCAGTGGCCAAACTAAGGCTATTTTAAGGGTATTTATAATGAATAGCAGGGATTTTTATCTTTAAAAAGACCATGTATTGAAAGGCCTTGAATTTTTAAAATAGCGCTTTCATTAAAAATAAAATAGCGCATTTCTAGACAGGCTTTTTTATACTGTAAAACCTAATAAAACCTTGTTGTTGATTTACCCTTAAATGCTCCACTTGAAGAACAAAGGTGGCATCAACCTTCCATCGCCCACATCTTGTACAACAGATGTCTATCAAGCACGTCCTTGCCAAAGTCATCTCCTCTTGCCTGCCATCAGCAAACTAATGACTGTCTAGTCTGTATGGCCTCACCTCTTTCCTCATATGTCTGCACAGATCTCTATCTCCATGGGAATGAAGCCATCTTAGCATTGCATGTTTTTTAATATCTCCCCCCTGGCGGCTCACTATAAATATTTATTAAAAGATGTGCCATTAAGATGGGCCAAAGAGGAAGACGAGCAAACACCTCTTTGTTTAACTTCACTAAAACACTTGTAGTAGAAGGCCAAATGGCAATATGGGTAAAGAAGCAGGGCATGCTCCTGCATCATGGAGGAACATTTTATGCTCTTGGAGCTTTTCTTGTCAGGAAGACAAAGAGCAGAACTTTGCAAAAGTTTAAAAATCACTTTCAGGAATCCACTCAGCCTCTTGTGGCTTCAATGATTGTCAGTTTCAGATGGATTATCTATATATTCACTATGCATTTACTAACTGCCAGAAGCAATTAACCATATACTATCTAGTAGGCTACTTATGTACACACTGAGGAAAAGATCCTACTCGATTTACTATAATTATTATACATTAAATGATCCTGGGTGAGAAGAAATAATGGCCTTTTGAATTAAATTCCTGTTGACTTATTTCAATGTTAAATCATTTAAGGAGTAAATGGTTACTTCTTATTTTGCTTTTTTCGGTTACGCAATTTAATTTTGTGACAATAAACTCACCACCTGTGACTTTTTGTGTGATACACCTACAGAAGCTTTTTTTTTTTTTTGGTCCCCTAGAATTATATGATGTTCTCAATTGTATCAGGCTCTAAATGCACTTTTTATTACATTTGATTTTACTTCAATAAGTCTTTGAAAAAAAATATGATTCTAACGTATTTTGTGCAGATAAGACCCTCAAACCCATTTAATTTTAATAAAACCTAATGAATACCAGCTTGCAGACAGAATACAAGCGAAATATGCCTCCTTGTGTTCCAACTTGCAGTTAGTTTAGCCCCGTAATTGTGATGCATGAGCTTTGAAGCAGGCATATGCTTGAATTAGTGTTAAATCTACCATCTGGGCTTGTTCCAAAAGCTGGCATTGCGTACACGAATTTAGGGAACGTGAGATCACTGCGTGAACACACACCGCAAGTATATTTGCTTCTAGACGGACATAAAAAACAATTCGAGTCAACACGCTGCTCTTTAATATGGCTATGATTGACTCATAAACTCAAGTACGCAGTTCATTAATCTGCCGTTTTGTTGATGTGGCTCGAGCACTAGCAAAGTATGGCTATGTTACTTTTGTACGTTTATTTACATTTCGTAGCATCAACACTGATTAGACACGATTTCTTTTTTCCCCCCTTTGCCGGCCCACCCAGTCAATATGAAGATCGATGACTGTGCAAGGCAACTACTGTGTTAATTCATCAAATAACAATACATTTGCTAGAACAGTAAGTAGGATGTTGATGCATTTACTTCATTCTAGTGTTGTAAGTGGTAATACACCATAGTTACTCTAAAAACAGTTGATTTGTAAAGTAACTAGATTATCTATCATGGTGATAGCATCACCGGAAGCCAATGAGTTACTAGATTGTGGACAAGAGGAATGACCATGTCAAGTCAATTGAACTATAATTGCATTTATATTATGAATTGTGATTTAAATGAGTTTTCTGCCAATAAAAAAAATAGCAACAACATCAAAGACCCCCACAAATGGTAGAACTGGCAAAAAAAGAAGATAAGAGTTGATCTTTAAACAACAGCCAAATCAAATCGAGGGCCATGCCGACTGTTTTACGAGCTTCCAACATGTTTTATTGGCTGTGCTATAATCCAGCGTGCTATCACGACAGGACAGCTGTGCGATCGGTGTTGATGGCACATGGTAGCGCGGTGACACTTTACTAATTCATCTGTCAGGAATGTTCGTTACTACGCTCCAGCAAACATCACGGACACACTTGTCCGTACAACACATTACAGTAATGACAATCAACCTCTCTTATCTCAGAATAGTTTCGAGAAAAAGAGCACAAGGTGTGCACGTTTGTATCATGCAAACAAATTACTGCTGCTTTGACTTAGGCGTTCAATTCAATGACAAAGATTGGATCTCAATTCATTCATATATGAAATGAATTGTTCCTATTGAAATTCAAATGAATAACCATCACAGGTGGATGTCAAAATAACTATCCTGCATTTTTTTTTAACTTGGAAATGTATTACTAACCCTATTGTTAAAGACTTGACTAGGTCAAAATAAAAAATAAAAAGATTTATCCAGTCTATACTGTTAATAGTCACTTGGGTAAACATCTGTCTCGAATGGGCTGCCAATAGATTTAGAGTCATCAGCTCATCTTGGACGACTGTGTACTTTCTGGAATGTGGGTGGAAACTGCAGTACCAAGAGAAAAGCCACAATGCTCCAAGCGACCAGGCAAACTACTCAAAAACAACAACAAAAAACACTTATCTAAAAAAAAATGTGGCCCATTTTGTCCAAATTGGAGATTGTGTGGAGATGGCCTTGGCTAACAATGACTTTGTTTTGGTCCAAGAATGCAAGAAACATTCTCAAGACACTCCTTTCCTCTCAGTTGGGTGCATTTTATGGTTGATTTTAGGAGAGCGGTTCACAGAAAGCAGCGGGAATCCACTTTGTTGCTTATACACGAGCTCGTCAAACAGCGAGTCCAACTTGGCTACCTAATCACCGTCCAGTGTGGCAATGGGGTCCACGCGACAAGCCCCAGGACACCCCTGGGCATATGCACAATTAATTACCTTAATTGCATAGTTAGCTTAATTGATTACCTTGTTATTTGGCCAGCAGCGATATGGCTCTCTTGTATGACTTTCAGCCATAGGCAGCCTCAGCCATCTCACTCAGAATGCAAATGTGTCTGCTCATTAACAGGGAATTATTAGTCCCACTTCAAAGGCTTAATTGACCTGAATATATTGGCCATCAGGTGGCAAGCTCCAAATCAGATTAAAAATGACAAAATGGAAGAAAAAAAACAAGTGTAATTCATCAAAAACACAATTTTACACACAGGTTGACTAGACAATAGGATACTTCAGTCACCTCAAACAGGAACAATATTAGACTAAATATTTTATGTCACTATTCAACAGGCAAATACTAAAAATGATGATGCCGCCTTGTAGATATCTATAATGAGCGACACCATAAGAGTAAATGACGAGAGACATCATTTGTCTCAGATAAAGACATTTCAGATATGTGAAATACCAATTGTCAATAAGAAGAATGTGGTTACAGATACCTGTATCTAAAGTTTTCTTTTTGACAAGTACAAAGAATGTAGTAAAGTATTAAGAGGGCTCAATTTGTATTCTATTTTGTACCCACATTACAACAGCAGTTGAGCTAAAATGGTGGCCTGGATGCATTTTTTGTGCTTGTTTATAGTTACTGATGCAAGGGGCAACTTTGTTACTGGGGGTTTTGAATTTAGAAAGAAACAGTAATAAGGAAAGAAAGAAAATATCAAGGGCAGGTCAAAGATTTGCTTCATATCCGATCGTCTTTATCTACAAAAAACAATCAATTATTATGATTGAACTAACCCATTAATACATTTTGAGACACTAATATAAATTATTCTGGCCTGTTAGGGTTAACTAACTCTATTCACCTGAGTGCACAACGATGGCTGTGTCAAAAAGCCATGTTGCAACACAGCATGTAACGAGTAACTCTTTCCCTTCCTCCACAGAAACACCCCTACACCCACACTTTTCCTTTTTTTCTAGCTGTCGAATTTCTCTCAAATAAGTTTGTGAAAGCAAGTAAGAGTAGAAAGTAGAGTACGTGTCGATCAGCTTGCTGGCGCCGCGGGCGTTCATCAGCAGAGTCACTGAGATTTGCTCCCAGACATCAGTCATATCAAGCCCGCTTGAGGGTAGGGCACATAGCCTCTCTCTTCTTCCCTTCCCACTCCCCGCTTCAGTTCCCCATTATCTTTCCCCAGCTTCCCTCTTTCTTCCGTGTCCGACTTGACCTCATCTCCCTCCCAGCGTACAACCCCCCTATCTCCATTATTTTTCACAGCCTCCCACTCTACTCTAGTCCTCTTGCTGTTTTTTTATATCCAGATCGTCACTTCCTACTTGGCCGAGTATAGTATTAGCGCCACAGCTTTTTCTGACAGTGTTGGATGGATTTGATCGACTTTGGAAGTGAGAAGAGTTGAACATAAACACTACTTGTGTCCTTTGCTGTTTTGCAAAGTCCCACTTTCAAATGACATCTAATGGCAATAGTACTATTGGAGGTGGCATTGCAGGTGTTGCATTTTGACAGAACACCATTACCATCCTCTATCATGCTCCACGGCACCATTAAATGAGCTCATTAAATACCTTTCGGATTACCAATCAAAGTAATTGCCAATTAGGATTTGCCTAATTGTAGAAAACTTTAAGAATCGGAAGCGTCCTTTGCACAACGTATAAAGCTGCACTCGGATCAAGATTTGTATTTTTTTTTACTTGTTTATCAGCCAATTCAAGTGTATAATGGACGACGACAGATCGAGGTGTCCTCGATCACAAGTTGATATACTCGTCACGGATATATCTTGTTGAGATACTACAGTAAAGAACACATTAAAAGCATACTCGGGTTGTGAGTAGGTAATAGTAAGTGTGCTTGTGAATTATGTCGTAGAGAACCGGGAAAATGTTATTGTGAACCTGGAAAAAAAATACATGTTTTGATTGTGTTCTTTAAGAGAACTAAAAAGATTAAATGACAGGGATAGATCGATGACTATGATTGGGCAGACAGATGTAGGTATGGATAAAGGATAGGCAGATATAGCTTTATGAATGGATGGATGAAGGAAGGGCTTTGTGTGGATATTTAATCCATTCTAGATTTAACAATACAATGCGCAAGAGTACGAGATGGATTTTGTTAACACTTTAACATGTCAATGCTGACAGAAACTCAAAATGTTTGTACATAGTAATAATGTTAGATTTCAACTGAAGCACAGTAGGGTAATGATAAAGAGCCTAAAGAGCTCCATCATCTTTATTTGCTGCTTTTATGATATGCTAACAACACTTAATTATATTGATTGTTCATGAGTGAAACTGCATTGATAGAGATGCAATGATTTATTCATGTTGTCCGTTTGGCTTGAAATAAACGAACCGGATAAATTTCTAGGATTAATTTCAGAATCTGATATTGATTGTGCTCAGTGTGTAATATTACACAGATGCAATAACGTGTGAGTGAGGAAGGACCCAGTAAGATCTACGAGGAGAGGGAGAGTGGAAAAGAGAAGCAAATAAAGTGAGGTAAAATGTATGTCAATAGAAAAGATATCGTGCATGCTGCATATCTCTATACACACACCGCAACTAGAGTCAAGTTGACCTGAACATGAGTCATTTTATTATCCGACTCAGGTCAGAATATGCATCGATCCTAATCCGTTTAAACTGGGAGGGCTAGCAGTAAAAAAAAAAGTAAATGTCAGTGCCATTGACGGCAATATATGTCCAATCCATTTGAATTGGCTGCGGCTGGAACAAATGATCACTACCTGGCCAACATAGTGAACGTCACTGGTTTAAAGATAAGGGCAGATTCTCATTGTCAATGCATACTGCAGTTTTTCCCCAATTTCTTAAACCAGGCATATGCATGAGGTCGGTAAGGAATTTATTATTCCGAGCATTTATTGTTAAGCTGGTTGAAGTCACGCTTGAATGGACTGTCCTTGTTATTTCTATTCCGATACTATGAAATGCACTTGAAAGGTAACAAGAAACTTAGAATTAAAGATGTAAAAAAAAAAAAAAAAATTGGGTCAGAAAACAATTTCGTCTTTAGGGATCAGTGAACGCCCCCCTCCGCCCCCAAAATTCAGGTATATAATGAACCCCATCCGTCACAAAGCAGCTATTCTTACAGTGTTGTGTCAACACTGCCATCTATTGAGGACGACTGGATTGAATCCCATAACCGAGCAAGACTGCTTGTATGGCTGCCGTATAGTTCACAAACATTTGCAATGCTGCTTAATCAAGCAGATAATGAGCAGTAAGAAGTGAGCTTGTCTCTCTTGGTATGTGGCAAGAGAATATAAATATTTATGTCTGGCAAACAGATCAATGGCTATTAAAAAGGTCAAGGGCGGATGATGATGGGTGCTGGGTCTTTGTATTGATGAAATTTGGATGGTCATAATGAATTACAAATGAACACACACAAAATCAGGAGCTGTCGATAGCAGGGAAAATGAGTGCGACTAATTTATCGATTGTCCTGAAGGTGTCATAATTAATAGCGGAGAAGCTTCTGAAATGCAAGCAAAAATGGCCTTAAGGTGAGTTGAATTATTCAACAGGGAGTGGGGCCCAAGATAAATGAATATAGGGGACAATATTGAAAGTACATATACGATAAGAATAGTTAAGTTCTTTTAGTGCTGAATAACTGCACATTTCAATCAATAGTGGATGTTAAAATAAAAGACTTGTCACTATGTATATTTATTCTTTTATTGGTAATGGCAATCCTTATAGGACAAAGACCTGGATTTTATATCATCAGATTATGAAAGAATGATTGTCCAAATTTAAAGTTATGCAATTGGTGTGAAATAATTAATACTTTTATGTTCACAAAATACAAGTACAATTCACATAATGTACTTTTTAGAAGTAACGCCTTTTCTCATTATCAACAGCAATAACTGAATGTAGTTTTAGAACCATATATTTCTCACATATAAATGTTTTTCAATTGCAAAAAAAAGCACAAGATTTTATGATTTTTACACTTCTATCTAAAAAACGGATGATAAAATTCAGAGGGTATTCTCAGGGATATCTAACAGATAAATGACCCAAAGAATTAACTTAACACTTGTTCTTCATTATATGCAGACCCAATGTGATAATCACACATTTTACTTTATAATATATAGATTAAACGTTGATCAAAAAAATCATTGCTACAGATGAACTGTACCAGCTCAGACATTTCTTTTACACTCCTAAATAT
Organism: Stigmatopora nigra; assembly: GCF_051989575.1. Lineage (NCBI taxonomy): Eukaryota > Metazoa > Chordata > Actinopteri > Syngnathiformes > Syngnathidae > Stigmatopora > Stigmatopora nigra. The sequence goes on from NC_135526.1 coordinate 7,078,924, forward strand.
TAGGAAAATACATTTGAAATTTGATTGGACATATGTCTTTTTTCCCACACTGAAAAAGAATTCATTGTTCAATAATTACATTTGAAGCAAAAGCAGCTGATGCTCTTGGAAGATAAAACTAATATATATTTTTTAAATGTATTGATTGGTAAAGATAATCTAAATATGATTTTTTTTGTGTTTTGGCAATATCATTGCAAACAGGTATTCAGCAAAATTAAAAAAAAGTCAAACAATTTGTCACCGTGGTCAAAAAGGCTCCTAGAGGTAAAATATTCTAATAAAAAAAATCATAACGCACCAATGGATTGTAGTAAGAAGCTGTTCATCAGAAGAAGGTCTCCCTGCAGAGTGGACACGTGGACTTATTGCTGGATGTAAACCATTTGTACTGCAAAGAAGGAAAACAACAGTGACAAAGCTGAAAAAATACTGATTACTAGTCAGCCAGTTCAATTGAGCAACATCTAAAATTCAAAAGACTTCAATCAAAACCCCCAACCCCAAAATGTGACATAATTTGGAGGTACAAACCACAGTCTTAAAGTTTTCTCTGGAGAAAGTAGAAATTGTAACATTAATTACTGCCACAAAGACCAAAAGCTGTACCTGAATTTTATACAGTTTCTTTTTTTTTGTTTCAACATGACTTAAGTGTGAAATAGACAACTTACCAAGCACGCCGAGTGAAATTTCTTCTTGCAAGTGCGACAGGCCTTCTTGGGCAGCGAGTAATTGGATCCATGAATAACCGAGAAGCAGATCATACAATCTTCAATTCCCTCAAACCGCTTGTCCACGTTGTTCTTCCACAGTGCCAGGCCTTCCATTATGCTTCCATTCTGAACACATTAAAGCATGCTAATCAGGCTACACTTTAAGCCTTAAAGTGTGAGCAAACTATTGCACAAAGATCGGTAGTTTATAAAAGTTTTATTTTCCAACCCATTACAGGAAATATTTCCACTAAACTGGTATGTTTGCAATGCAATCAGTCAATTGCAGTCAGGTGCTGCTTGTTTCAGCCACCATCTGATTGGTTTAACACTCTGTATTGGTTTGATTGGAACAAAAACCTGCACCCAGAACTGCCTTCAAGGACCGGATTGCCAAACCCTACTTTAAGGGAACAGGCACTTGAACTCAAGATAAATTTAAAGCTAAAGAGTATGCACATGGCATTTTTTTTTAAATATGACAGATGCACTGTATGTATAGACCAGGTGCTACCTGATGTGTGACATATGTACTGAGCTGCAACATCCAGTTCCTCCACTGTTGCACAGAGACGCCAACCCGCTTCCCGCTCTCAACAATGACCGAGCCCAGCGGGTGGTTCTGTGGCAGCTGAATCACCAGCTCGATAAAAATCTCATCCACCGAGTAGGTGGCAATCACCTCCCACGCAGCAGAGCGAGCTTTCACCTGGTGGGAAGTTGGGATATGACGCACAAGTTAGCAGCAGTACAAAACATTACCCTCCTCCATGACTCCAAGGCCACACCTGCTTATGTTTAGCAATCATTAGACATGCAATTAGATATGGCAGCACAATTTGACTCAAAATAAATGAAATAAATTTAGAAAAGGGGCAACAGTGTTAATATTCCTTAGAAAAAACATTAAAAATAATGGTCCTTTTTCCCCAAAATTATATATATATATATATATAATATACTTAAAAAAATCTGTTTGTCTTAATTAGTTTCCACTTTATATTTTTTTAATGGGAAAAAATTGCATAGCAAATAAAAGCAATACCTTACCGACATATTTTCAAACATTTGCGTGCTGTTGTGAACCGACGAGATCTCCTGAGCCGATAGGATTGGGCTCACGTACTTGGTGGTGAACTTTTCCACAGTGGCACTCACACGCTTTTCCTGACAATTCCACCACAGTCGCACCATAGCAGGCAGGTCCTGCACTGTGCAATAGAAGACACTGCATGCCAGATGGGAGAGCTCTTGCTTAATCTTGTCCCTTTCTATGAGAGTAGTAAAGATGAGTTAGTTGTCCTTTCTCTAGGCCACCGCTGACAAATATAGATATTGCAGCATTTAATTCTTACTGTCAACTGCTAGAGAGAGATTCTCTGTGAAGAAGGTTTTGGAGTCTCTCATTTCTGTCATTTGTCCGGGGTAGATAGGATTCTCAGGCATCAGTTTGAAGAGGTTAAGGAGAAGTTTGTTCAGAGAGCATGTTTTCTTGAGATACTGGGCATAATGGGCTCGAAGCTGATGATGAATCAGAGGAACAACCAATCCTTTACAAACTCATTCACAGCCCTTCAATTCACTGCTACGTCGTAAAACTCACATGGGAAGGTGATGACCTGAAAAATGTGAGGAGTAGCTTCCAGGCCAGCAGGTAACCAAGAATGCATGAGTACTCTACACTATGAGGGGAGACAACGGCAAACTCTCCGACTTGAACTGCTTCCAGAATGCTATCACACAACTCCTCACAAGCTGACAGCACAGCCATCAAAGCAGCCGGAGGAGAGCTGAACAAAAAATAAAATAAAAAATAAAAAAATCACAGGAAGCAGATTGATTCGTTTCTCCTCCCGAACACTTGTGTCGACCCAAATATGGACTTACAGGCTTGGCTCGTCACCCTCATCTTCAGACTTGCAGCTGTCTCCTTCATCACATTCAGGCAGCTCAGGCATGACCCTGTAGTGAGAGATCTCAATTACCCCAAAGCGTAGAGATAACAAAAATGTGTGGAGTGTGCTCTCCTTTAACACATACTGTGTATTGATTAAGCTTGACACTTATGAATGCTGCAAAAAAATGATGCATATGTCTGCCTAGAGATGTTATAAAGTATTACTTTGCCAACAAATGGTAGACTGTGACTTGAAGAGGTCGGGCCTTGAAGACCAACAGAGGACAAAAAGTGTTCAGAAGCGTTTGAAATGTCTGCGGCAGGTTAGACTTCTGGCCTGCTACAAATTTTGCCGGCAGGGAATTCTGCTTAAGCTGTTCCACAGGCACGTAGGTCAGGGCCGCACCAAGTGACTGGAGAACTGCTAGAGGAAAAGTGGGGTCGTCGGGTTCTTTGAAGGCATCTGCACACAGACAAGATAACACAAGGAGAAGCTTGAAGCCATTGACTTGTTTTAATTGATATGCAGGAATAGACTTTAAATAGCACATAACTTTTGCAATAGAAAACTCAGAAATTGCAGCAATCTAACTGAAGGTCAAACACTATGGTTTGCGGCAAATATGTGTGAGATATACTGACTCGGTATACATATCTTCTTGTTATCGCCAATTAAAGCAGTGGGTGAATTCATGTTGAAATGCTAAATAGCTACCTGTGATCTTGACAGGCATAGGTAACAATAGGTTGTAAATTCCATCCAAAAAGAAGCTTTGCCACTCCGCTGCTAATTCCGATGGCAACTTCTCCAGAACGTCAGGAGTGGCAGATGCAAAGAAGTGGCTCAAGCTCACAATCAGAGAAGCATTCTCACATACAAAAAGCTGTACCCACGGATTCCACAGGGAATTCACGTTATCACTGGCTGCCTGTCATCAGAAACAAAAGTGCGGATGAGACAATTAATATGTCAAAAATACCAAAATGAGGCAACAGGGTCTCACCTCCAACCAGGCTAGCATAGCACAAAGTAAAAAATCCCATTGGCTATTTTTGAGCAGTGTAGGACGTCGTGTGACCATCCAGGTCAGGAAACGCATCATTTCCACTGTCAGGTTCAACTGTTGTGGACTCACTTTAGAAAGGTCACTGACAAACACAGAGTTGAGATATTTGTCAGAATATTCATTTTTATATAGAACAAAAGTAATTATTAAATCAAAACCTTACTGATCATTCACATGTTCTCATCATTTGTTTTTATAGTGCGCATACACATTCAGTATTAGGTTTTTATCATCTTACACATTCAGGGGTATAAAAATGCACTGAATCATATAGAGATGTTTCTAATAGCTTTCGGCACGTGAACTAACTTGTTCACCAATGTATATTTTATCCCAAATTGGTAGAATAGAATAGCAAGTGTCAAGCCAATAACCGGCCGCAGATGGCGACATATCAATAATGGCTGACCTGCCAAAAAGGAACCAATCCTCCTTGTGGGTTCTCCAATCCATGATGGCAGACAAAACAGCCAGCACCACCTCATCCTCAACGTGTGTGTCAGCTTGGAGACAACATAACAGTACTGCAACACTCCTGTACACATCTAAAACACCATTCACAAAATAAGTTTATGGCTTGACTGTATTGACAGGAAAGATATAGTATATGCAAGTTTTTTTTTACTGTTGTCTTCTTCCCAATTGATGATTCCAGCAGTGGCCAGGGCAAGAAGAGATTGTAGCTCTTCCTGTGTTATAATGTGACAGAGCGCCTGCAGCGTACTCAGTTGGCTTGGTGATACTGGCAACAAACTGATATAGGAAGCAAAGATCACAAACAACTTTATCTTAATCGATTCAGGTCAGTCCGCAATAAAAAGGTATTTATGACTAAAGGTTAATTATCACTTACTTATCCACTGAGCCGTACAGCTTCCTCAGACTTGGGCTGTGAGTGTCTGCCAGGTTGTGACTTTGGATGAAGTTCTCCAGTGTTAGAGCCCAAAGACCACCATGCTTGACTGATCTATGAGGTCAGTTGTGGTGTTAAATTTAAAGCTGCCATATAAAGCTTATATACATTGTCTTAAAATAAGCCTTTATGTTGTTATAAGGAATAACCGTGTTTCTTTTTGACTCTCATTGCAGTAAAGTAGCATTAAATACCACGACTAATCCACAGAGGCTTAATAGCTTTCTCCGCCACGCATTCAAGCTTCATTAAGAAATACATGTACATTTGACTTATTGCAGCTTGGAACATATTTACAGCTTGTCACAAACCAGTGAGCAAGCCTCACCTTGAGTAGAGCGCCTCCAGCAAATCTGTGGTTGCCACCAAGTTGTAGAGACCCTCTGACAGCCCCCACTCAGTGAGTAGATCGTGATAGGTGGACACAATAGGAGGTGCATAGTCCACCTCCTTACACCATTGCAGGGTATACAGCAGTTCTGCCACTGAGACAAGGAATTACCCACATTTAAAAAGGACCTGAATATATTACTATGTATGTAGTAAATGTCAAAAACAGAGGAAAACCAAAAGAGTGTGTTACATGTGTACCTGTGTGTATCAGGTTTGGTAGCTGTGACTGGCACTTGTCCTTCACTTGGTTGCAATTTGAAAGTGAGGCAGCACAAGTCACCTTTCCAAGTAAGGCAGATGCACATAAATGGGCTGGCAAGGCATTTGGCATTTTAACTTTGAACCTGTCCTCACAGGACATTTCGCAAATGCCCCTAAAACGGCCATCCAGCAAAGGTATTTTGACCCACTGGAGAGAAAACATAAAATAAAATCATACAGATATTCCACAGGCCAAAATTTTTTTTTTTTAGGATTAGTTGACTTACATGTGAAGGCAGGGCTTGCCTGAGTTTTGACCAACTGGTGACACTAGGCATCAAATAGGCAAAGAACTGGGGAAGAAGTGTCGAGTCTTGATTGAGAGAGGTGATTGTCTCCACTATGCTCTGAACAGCCAGAACTAAATATTCCAAACTAAAAAAAAAGTAAGTAAAAAGTTAAAAATTGAAACTACAATTTTGCTACTAAGCCATCTGTATTCAGATGCTATTAAAATAAATCTAATGTACATTATTTTTTGGGCCAATTTGTTACCTCTGATAAAGAAGAAATATCAAACCACCAAATTACTTTGTGTTTAATAAAAGAGATTAAAAACAATTAATCATTGAACTGGCATGAGAAGATGTTTACCTTTTGATATCTAAAGACACAGTAAGTAGCCTGGTCTGCACCCAAAGGGCAGCACTGTGCAAGAAGCCACCTTGCAGCACTTCATTCTGAGAAAGTTGCACCAGCGACTGGACACCAGCAATGCACACCTTTCCCATTTTGTCTAAGAGAGTGTCTGTCGGCAAAGTTCAACACGCATAAGCTCCCTAGCAAAGACTCAATATGAAAGTATGAGATGTCACACGGTCTTACCTGACAGATCAGTGTGTGTTTGATCTTGGGCGATGAGCTGGAAGACTGTAAGCAGGAGTTCCTCAGCAGAAGGGAGAAGCAGGCAGTTTTGCACCGAAGAGAAAAAGGTAGAAGTCACGTCGCAAATGAAAGAGACTAGCGGCTCCATGTTGCCTGCGTCGGACAGACTCTTGGTCTCAGAGAGCGTTGCATGCAGATTTTCTAGGATCTTCTCCATGTACACTTCCCCTATCAGAGGTTCTAGTGAGAGCAAACAAATGGTCAGCGGGGATTGAAGTACAAAAGTGAAAGGTTTTTCTTGAAGCCTTAATAGTGAGGATTTGGATTACAGTCAAGTGCTAAAACATGAAGAGCATTTTTTTATCTCTAGTGTCCAAGTACTTTGGCTAATTCCTGGATAACGCATTGAAAAATATAACTTCATAGAAAAAACATGGTAACTTCATTACCATTGTTGTTATGTTGCGATAGAACCAGGCTGATGAGTGTCCAACAGTGGTTATTGGGGGATGAAGTAGAGGTGGTGTGGCTGGGTCTAACCTTGCAGAGGTCTCTGGTTAATTTGTGAAGATGCTCGCCCAGAATTGAACCTTTGAGCCAGTCTCTACAACTGGCAAGAGTGTCTTGGTCCTCACAAGCCTGATAGGGAGGATAGCAAAGATCCATTCACATGACATGGCAAGGAGCAATTCATGCCATATGATGCCTTTGTGAGCAAAAAAAAAAAATACATACTCTTTGGATGATTTGGAGAGTGATCCCGCAGTTTAGTTCCATCTGCAAAAAAAAACACATTCGACATCATAGAGTGTTAAAAAAGAGGGGCACGAGAAAATCTGAAATGGGAAATCATGTTATACCAGTAACTGTCATACACTAAACATTTATTTATGTCCAACAGGATAAGCGTTGTAAGAAATAGACGGTTACCGTGGTGATGTGATCGAGGATGCGTGTGGTCTCCTGGCGGCTGCAGCAAGACAATGAGCTGAAGACCATCTCCACAAGGCGCCCCGTGTCTGTCCGCGTCTTGTCGGCAAGCCACGGGACCACTCGCTCCAGCAAGAAGCGAACAGCCGGACTGCTTGCACTCTTTGCCACTTTCTGGTCGGCGTCATCCAATTCCACCAATGTCTAAATGAAATTAGAATTAACGTATTAAATACCTTTCAACTTTGATGCTTTTAATTAGGGGAGGGGGGGGGGGATTTTCTGCAGTTAAATACTTACGGTGAAGATTTGTTGCGTGTGAAAAGACTGCAGGAGAAATGAAAGGAAGACAAGATGCCTCTCCGAGTTTCTCTCATTTACATGTACCAGGCACAATTGTACTAGCTGGCAAACAACTTCTTCAAAATGGTGACTCTGTGGGGAGCTGTAAACATTAGCCGGCGTAGGCTCGATCTTCAGCCCTTCAGTTCCCTCCAAGCCAGGCTCGTTGTCACCTCCGGACTCAGACAAACAGATCTTGACTGACTTTTTCTGTATGATCTGCCTTTTGTTCACTTTCTCTGGGTAGCGCATCACCTGGAGAAATAGAAGACAGCAAGAATTAAAGCACATTGATCCGAGTGAGTCTTAAGGTAGGAATTGAGCAAATGTACCTGCAGCAAGGTGGCGATGCCCTCCAAAACCTGTGGATTTGCTTCCTCGCTATCTGTGTGGCGCGTAAAAGCGAGACCAAGCTCCTCCCAGAAGTCTGCCACAAGAGCTCGAAAGACGTTTTTGTGGGATTTCGATTCACCACCTGCTCTCTTCTCCCAAGAAACAAGCATTTCTGTGACTAGGAGGAACAGGGGACCATTTTGAAGGGTAGGGTTCTCAAGTGCGCTTTCAAGTAGTGGCAATAGCTGAGAAAGGAAAACACAAAGATACAATAAGTATCTTTTATATGGCAAAAAAAAACGGAAATTCAAACGTTTTATTTTAACCTGTTGTAAAATGAGCATGTTGCGAATTTTGGACTGATCTTGCTCTTCTTTCCCCTCCTCTTGCTCTGCTGAATGGCGCATTAAGCAGAACCTCAAGCACTCTATGGTGGCTGTCACAATAACAGCACTTTCTGAAGGGCTGTTGACTGCTCGTTCACTGGAAATACTAAATATATCAAACATACACAGAAAAATACAGTTTACTGTGAATGATTCCTGATTTTTGGGTGTAAAAAAAACATAATCATATGTAATGAAAAGTTGAAATAATTACCCAAGTATGAGTGAAGTAAAGAAAGTAGTGTAGAACTCTAAAGGTGAATCGGTCACCTGTTCAGGCAGTTTACTAAGCAATGGCATCAAATTGGGATGGAGTGCTTTAGCCATGCCTTTGCCTCCTTCTTTTAAAAGACTCCACAATTTCGGCAGAAAGCCCTTCTTTGAGTTTACATGTGTCCAACACTCCTGCAAAAAGAGACGCGATGATGATGATGTCTGTGTTCCAAAATGTGCCCTTTGGCCAGCAAGATAAATGAAACTTAAAAAGGACCAAGAATCATGGTAAAGAGAGACTTACTGATATGGAAGACACTACATGAAGAACTGCCTCCCACACAGCCGGGAGCACTAGTGGATCTGTGTCATCGATGCTGAGGAGAATGGCTGGACAGAGACGTGCCGCCTCATTTTGCGCAAGGCCTGGCGTGAATGCACATACAGCGCATAGCATCTCGAAAAAAGCCCCTCTTACCTGTGAAGAAGCAATATTATCCAACACTATTATCCCAGATTGAGTTCATTTAAAAGTATTGACAGAAACATTCTGAATTATAATGCCTTTTGTCCAGACTTTTTAATCACATTAGGTTTTACCTGGGGTGCCTTATGCTTGCTGTACTTCCAAAACTTTGCAGGACTGACAAGATGAGCTAGTCTGTGTTCCATGGCAGCAATATCATTTTGGGGCAGTAGGGAAAGCAATCTCTTCACTCCCAAAAGAGAGCTCGTTAGCATTCGGATATACTTGGCTTCTCGTTCTTCCTCCGTCAAGTTTCTGGCAAAATAAATACATAAATAAATAATGAGATAACCCAGCCAGTACTTTTAGATGACTACAGTTGACTTACTGAGAATCACTGAGTGTATCTCCAGTATCCTTCAATAAAATATCTTGCAAGACCTGTAGTATGACAAAATGTTTAAAAATAGCTAGCAGGATAAATCATCTCTCTTAGTTAGATCCACAATTACAACTCACATTAAAGATCTCATCTTTGCAAAAGCTGAGGGCATCCGGCTGTTTGGCAGCCGAGAATGCAGACTGGAAGGATCGACGTGCGGCGGAGGATGCGGGTGGGTACGTGTCACACTGGGAGAGGATCCAGTGACCCATCAAGCTCTTCAGGAATGGAGCCAAGCTACGGTGCACTTTCAGGACCAACTGCTCAAGGGCCAGCTGGGTGGCCTCCCTGATTCGACGATCATGGTCCTAAAAGATGAAACAAGGAGTCATTGAAAATGTACAATACATCTTTTTAAGGTATAATGCAGATATAATGCAATCAACACTGACCACTGATATCTTGCAGTAAATTCTAGGCCAGTATGGAAGGACACCCTTCACATCTTCAGCATCACGCTCTTGACACATGGATCCAAAATCCTGCACAGCCTGGATAAAGCACAATACTGTGCATTAAGAAAGATGCTGAGAATTTTGCAAATGTAAAGTGAATTTACTTTCAATCTAGTGACGGCATCTCTCTTTGATAGTTTTCTAAGAACCAGTCTGAAATCTGCATCGACCAGACTGTCGAGCTCCTCTGCTCCATGGAAAGCAGGCACGTAGCTCAACTCCGAGGACACCGTGGTTTCAAAGCCAACGAACCCCGGAATGGCACCACCTTCCCGGGTTAACACCTCGGCAGCCCGGCCGCTACTGGACGGCTGTAGGATAAAAACAGACAAATCACTAATAACGGGGGTAAAAATCTTAGAAGTCAGAGAATCGTAGCAAAGATTAACAATGAAATAAACATTACAGAGCACATAAATAGACAGATCTCTGAATAGTTACTTTAACCAAAACGTGTTACATGTATACGTAGCATTAGCTCTTAACATTAAGATGGATTATTTACATCAAAAAGAAAATCGTACATACCCGAACATTTCCTTTAGTTCGCTGTTTGTTTTTGCCCCCCATGGATAATTAAAAAGTGATGTAATATTTGTGAAATTGGCAAAATGATGAAAATGACATTAAGACCACATACAACTTTTGTAACTGTACATTCGAGGATGTGGATCTCATGTGTTGGCGGAAATATTTTCGAAATAAAATATCGGGTAGGAGAGATTTATTTTTTAAATATTGTGATACATGTGTAAAGAATTATTATCAAGTGACATACCTAACTCCGCGGTAAACGTCTGCGCCTATCGCTTGTGTAATTAGATTCTTGACATTTATGCGTGTATGTAGATCCACGTGCTTTTATGCTGAAATATTATTAATGGTGGGCGTGTCTCACTTCTGGTTCCCTTCGTGGCACTTCTCATGGCTGCTGTTCTGCTTTTCAGTGCTGAATTGTGCTGTAATATTGACGTTAAAATGTATAATAAAATTGTGGTACACATCTCAAAGTGATGTTATGTACTAGTCCAAGTACTTTTTATTTTTTAATTTGAGACACAATCAGATCATGCTGCACCATATGAATCAAAATAGTACTTTTAATACTTCATTTTGACAAATGCAGACAATTGCCTTGGTGTAAAAGAGATTATGTCAGTATAATGTCATGTTTATAACAATGAATCATCTTCCAGAGGTCATTTGTGTTTAAAGCTATTTTGGAGGTGCAAAATGTTCAGAAAACTGACATTTTACAGCATAACAAAATTGTGGTCCACTTGTGAAAACACATGAAGATAAAATACTACAAAAGTGAGAGTGACAGGGTAGAGACTGTTTGGTTGTAAAAAAAAAAAAATTAGAAGACACTGAACTTAATCATTTGCATTTAACTCATGAAATACACTTGGGAGAAAGTATTTTCTTTTCAATCTCTTGAAATATAGTCTGTTGGCATCTATTTAAGAAGGTGGAGGTAATTGAAAAACATGTTTAAAAACAAGATATACTGGACCACTGACATTAAAACGCAGCTACTTATTTGTAAATTATTTGTAGAACTGTTGGAACTATTTTGCCAACAAGGAAACTTCTGTTTAGAATAAGACAAAAAATGTAAATCAATGATGCAATTTTTTTGCAGTTTATTAATATGTATATATGAAACTAGTGTTTACATGTTTTTTTGTTTAATAGTAGAGTTCCAGGATTAAAGCTTAGTTTTAGAAGTGCATGGATGTAAAGATAGAATCAAATGGCGGGCCTTATGATTCCCCTCTCCTTAATTAATAGGCAAATTTATTTTAAACACCAAACTCACACTTCTGTGTTTAAATTCAACTCAACTATCAGTATCATTAAAACACCCATTCTGACAAACATTGCTCAGTCAAGAACAAAATGGAATTAACATTAGAAAAGAAAGGTGTAATTAATGGAATGCTACAACCTTAAATGAAAAATGCATAAATCCTTACTCCAGATTTTTATGAGGGCACCGACTAGTAAAAGACCGGTTGAAAAAGACCCAACTAGCATTTCTTCACAAAAGGTCACAATTTGTGATCATGTCCATAGCAACAACCCACATCATCCAAGATGAACGTCACCTCCTGGTAGAAGCATTGTTTTGCTGGGCACTGAAACATAGCGTGGATCCAGTTTGGGCGAAAAACCCTGAAAGTTCTTGGAGGCCTGGGTTCCAAAAACATCCAGAAGCTGTCGGTTCATCAGACCAAACCTAGAAGACAAAAAAAACAGAAGGGGAAAATACAGATGTCAAAATTGTGAAGAAACGAACATTTTACTATTATTTACAAATATATATATATATATATATATATATATATATATATATATATATATATATATATATATATATATATATATATATATATATATATATATATATATATATATATATATATATATATATATATATATATATATATATATATATATATATATATATATATATATATATATATATATATATATATATATATATATATTTTTGCTCTCCAATTACAATAAATCCATCTTACCTGCCCTTAGTGAGGCGCAGAAGAAACTTCCAGTACGCAGGCCGAATATTCTGCATCTCCATCACAGCCTAATAATGATGGACACTTATAATCACATTTTCTGTTGCTTCATTTCGCTTTAGTGTATATTTGTTTGTCTGCACTCACAGCTTGAAAACAGACGGCAGTGGCGATGGCGTAGAGATATGTATCCGCTTGTGGGAAGTATGGGAAATAGCCAGCCTCGATGCCCTTGAAGTACAAGGTCTGGTGCAGAGGGGAGATTGTCGTGTGTTTTAGGCATCAGGAAAGCATCAACAATGAGTAATTGTAAATGAGTAATACACACAAATATCTAAAAATACGGTTCATGTTACCTCCACCAGCTTAGAGAAGAGATACATTGAAATTGATGTGCTCTTGTAGAAGAACATGGAAATTCCTGCCAGGAATCCTGTAAAAAATAGGATGTTAACTCTTCAAACTTAAAGGAATTCCAATACAAATTGACTTACCAGCCACCAAAGCATGGAGCTCATCGTCAATATCCCGCAACCAACGAAGCAAGCAGCTTGTTCCCTGAATGAACCAGGAAAGGATTTAAAAAAAAAAACTCCTATCAGGATGTATCCCAATATTAAGAACATACATACCTTGTAGATGCTAACAAAAAAGCCTAAAAAAGCCCCGAGCTGGAAATTGTCTTTGTTGTAGAAGAGGGAGGGGAGCCGTGAGGGTTTTGAGAAGACAAAGCGTAAGGCTGAGGGCACTTTAAGGCAGCATTGAATCAAGTATCCAACGCTGAACATCCTAACGAAACTCTGAGCAGAAAGATTCATTATCATTAATATAAATGAGCATCACATGAAAAGAATTAAGTATTGACACTTACTTTAACAGAGTAGGAAATACAGTTGTCATGCTGATGTTTACAACATCTGTGTTTTGGACCTCGTTGGCATCTGGATAATTTATGGAATTGCAAGAGAGAAACAACACAACAACCAGTACATCAGTTAAAGTCCAAAATGTAAGTGAAAAAGCAGTACTTTTGTAAAGTTGACTACTGGAGACGAGAGGAATAATGATTAAAATTTGGAAATTTGAAAACAAAATCAATAACTAATTGTTATAATTTTGTCCGTCAAAAAAAATAAAACACTGTGTGGTCCAATTGTAAATAATTAGCAGTGTGCGAGTGTTCCCTCACAATGATTGCAGCATGTTCCTGACATATTCTAGCAAAGATTTGCCCCTTGAGTAACGTTGAATTCTTGAATCGTGTGAAGCCTCAGTCTCTGAGCTGGATGACGTCTCGAGGGGAGTTGGCGGAACCTGCTCGGCCAGAACAGAGTGAGATGGGATCTCTTCTTTCCCAATGATGAATCTGAGGGTGACAAAATGTCCGGCAGAAGAAGAGAAATGTATTTATTTCAGTCTGAATTGGAGTATAGCTGAGGAATGCACACTAACTTACTTCAATGCCGAAAATGCGAAGCCCTTCAAGCCATCTTTACTCCTGCAGGAAAACATACACATTGACACGAATAATCAGTTTGAGCTATGTGAGTATGTGGCAAAGATGGAACCTGACCTGAAGAGGAACATGTAGAGGGATGCAGTTATGCAGAAGAGGAGCACCTGAGGGGATTACAAAAATATCAGGAGTTGAAGATGAGAAGAAATAGGTAGACATGTTTTTTTTTCTCAATTTACCTCGCCATGTTTGATGGGTTTGATAAGGCCACGTGTCATGGCCATGCGAAACAAGCTCTCTGTTGCCTGCAAATAGGGAACATCATTTTTATAGTACAAGTGTATTACAATTATGTTTGTAATACAGACAAATGGTCACAGGGAGATTGAAAGACTTCCTTTAACAGCTACTTTCTGCATAGTAAGTATTCGAAAAAATACAGTGTGTGTATTGAACAGAGCAGTACTTACGAGATTTGTCATGTATATCGTGAGGAGTCCTCTTCTGTAAAAGAAGCATGTTAATACATGTAATTAAAGCCTAGTAAATGACAATTAGGAATGTAGAAAATCAATCTTACCTGCTCTTACGCTCCAGAAGGATCGCAATATATGAGGCAGGAAGGGCCGAACCAAACCCCGCGGACCAAGAATAAAAACCTCCCAGCAGTTTCCTTCAATGGAAACAATCTGTGTAAATGTGTGAACATTTTGACCGCAAAAAACGTAGTGTAATACTACAGGAGTAATGCAATCTCTGCAGGGCAACACTCACCTGAGAATACAGAAGAAGAAAATATAAAGGCCTCCATTGGCGGTGAGGAACGAGGTAGACTGTAGGATCTCAGGTAGAAGTCTTTTTAAGTAGTAATCCTTTTTCCTTCTTCTAAGAATAGCTGCTACCTGTGAAGTGAAAGTGCACAAGCAACTGTCAAAATCAATACATTGACCTGAGACATCATTTAGTTTGATTATCTAAGTACTTAACCCTGGACAATGCTCATAGACATTGCATGGGTCCTTATAGTTACTGTAACAAACATATTACTGTGTACAAAGCTATAGTATACATGAAACACATCTTCACTTGACATGGGTTAGAATGTGATTCAAAAATACTTCACTCCTTTTTTCTTGTTCATGTTGTACAATTCTTTCTGACATTAAGTTATACTTATTAGGCAGATCTGGCTTCACAAATGTGTTTTATCTGTGGTAACGAAGCGATCTTCAAACATTCCCTGAACTCTAGTTTGCTAGGCTAACGTGGCTAGCTATAGCGTTAGGAGTAAACAACTCACCACGTAGAGGGGGGCGTATATTTTGAAAGAGACCTCAAGTGCGCCTCTCGTTATGTCCATGGTGGATCCCAAACATGACGGGTTCCAAGTGTGGCCGACTTCGTAGCAGTTGTGTGTTAGTAATTTACTGAGCGCTGCCATTGTTGTTCTGCTGGATCACTGAGTGACAGCGATGGGTGGGTGGACACGACATCAGCTGACGTGGGCGTTCACGTTGGCCAGCCCCGTCGACGTCAAGCTCCGGCTGGCAGGAAAAAAAAAGCAAAAATATTGCAATTCCTTATTTAAAATCGCGTGCGATTTTTTTGAAAATACACTTCATCAGTCTGCAGTGCTAAACATGCATTTCATCACGGGATGAATGCATCCAAAACAATAGGTTTTCGATTTATTCTTGATTTTTTATTATTATTATCATTGTAATCATTATTATTCATAAGTAAACAAACTGATGGAAAGTGCTTATCTCGTAATCTGCTAAAATAATAAATATACATGAATCTTAATGATGGGGCTCTTTTTCTATATTTGATTTAGAATGTTATATGGAAAATAAAATGGATCAATATTAAAATGTTCCAGTCCCAGGAGGTTAAGCGTCTTATTATGGTGATGGCATAACACATAATTAAATCCATGCATAAGATAATGATGTATTCCTTAGTGCTGACTATTAAAGGTGTTCCACCACAAACCCAATAGACGCGCAAATCGTGCGTTTGCAATGCTAAAATGTGGTCAGTAGATGTCAGCAATTATATAGCATCATAATGCACATCCAACAGGGATATGAACTAAATGAACTCACGAATAAATATCCCAAATGTCCCTCAGCACCATATGGACAATTTGACAGCAAATTCGCAAATTCCCATGACTGGTGAATTTGCACTTTCCTATAATGGCTGTCCTATAATTTCCCTGCGGACATTTCAAAATGATGACAAATCTGTCATATTAGTGGGGGTTGTTGTTTTTAACGTTTTTTTTTTCATCATTCAACGGAGGCGGTCGCTTCTCTGCGGGTTCTTCCTCCGTCCTCAATAGACGGACTGTTTTCATTCGCACACGCAAGTCATTCGACCTGTTGCACTGACAGCGCGCTTCCACAGTGAAAAGTTCCGTAGAGTTTCGCCCCCCTCTTGTTTCTTTTTAGGGTGATTTTCCCTCCCCTTTCGTGCAACCATGGCGGCGACCTGGACCGTACGATCTGTCTGTTTATTGTTTATCTTCTGTCTGGCTGTGGAGAGGACACGGGGCCGGGAAAGGGTCTACTATGTGGGGGTTATCGAGGATTTGTGGGATTACGCACCAAGTGGGAAAAATTTATTGAACAACGTGGACGTCGCAGATGATGAGTAAGTCCATCATGGCTTTTATCTTTATTTTCTTGAGGTGAAAATCCCTGACAATGGGTCTGTTCTTGGAATAGGAGAAACAGAAGAACGTCTTAAACTTTGACCTCTTAGGCGAATCTGTCAGTTTCCAATGACTATAATAAAAGAGTTCCCATAAAACTTGAACTTTACATAGACATAAAGTTTACATAAATTATATGATGTTGTTTGCCTGTTTTTTGGTTTGTTTCCCTTTTTAACCCTCATTCTTGGTGATGTCTTCACGGAAGTTTCATCCCAAATTGGTCAGTGATTTGCCATCCGCAAAAGAAGCACAAGGCAAATATTCATTCATTCATTTTCTGTAGCCTCACAAGAATCATGGGGGGTGTTGGAGCCTATCCCAGCTGGCACTCTAAATTGGTGGCCAGCCAATTGCAAGGCATATTCATACCTTGGGGCAATTTGAAGTGTAATGCAAATATTGTCCAAGGTAAAAATTGGCAAATAGCCTAAAATATCACCACTTTTCAGGAAATTAAAAAAACTGATTCAACTAGCATAATTTGAACCACTTTAGTCACATGAACAGTTGAGGTAAACATGATTAAAACTTGACTAGACAAACTAGACTGTCACAACATTTTTAAAGTTCCTGTTTGAAACTAGAAGAGCCTGATTGTATAATACTGGACTTCTGCGTTTTAGCCAAGAAGGCCCCCCTCTGTTTCAGTGTTTGGCTTCTTGGAAATGTTCTTTGCTATGCAGTTGTTTGTCAGCCACAATTAGAAGGCCGTTTGACCCACAGTCATGACTCATAGTTTCAGTCCGTGATTGACCATGAGAAAAGATAAATCACAGCCTTTTGACCTACTTGTGTGGAGAACAAACACCACACGTGTCGGGTACCATGATGTTCTTTCTTGTTGAGTCATGTAATTTAAATACAATGACTATTATAACTCATTTCAAGTCTGTCCAGATACCCTCTTTACTGACACTAAAACCATTACTGACACATTTCAGGCATGCATCAATATTTCTGGAAAGAGGACCCCAGCGTATTGGCAGCGTTTATAAGAAGGCCATGTTCCGACAGTATACCAATGCCACATACAGTCAACAATCCCCCCGGCCTACCTGGTTAGGCTTCCTAGGACCTGTGCTGCGAGCAGAGGTCAACGACATCATTGTGGTCCACCTGAAAAACATGGCAACCAGAAACTACTCAATTCATCCTCATGGTGTTTTCTATGAAAAGAACATGGAAGGTAGCCTTTTAAAAGATCAATCAGTCCGAAAATTGTTGTTTTGAGAGCATCTGTAACTAAGTAAATATTTCATTTTTGTAAACTAGTGAGCTAAAATCCATTATTTTTAAATAAACATTTATACACGTAAAAATAAAATAACTGAGTTAAAATAAATGTGATAGACAATTACAATCAATCTTACAATCAAAACAAATAAAAATCCAGCACTGCAATCCTTACCTAGTCTTTTTTGGAGATAATAATTATTGCCAAAGAATATGGCCTAAGTATTTTTGGACCCTTTGTTATGCAACAGCTCCCCATCCCCCACAAAGCAGGGGAAAGAGAACAACAGCCTTTGGAATCTTTTTAAGAACTAACGCCAAAAAAATATGGTATTTCCTCAGGAAAACATCCAGATGTGAATTTCTATATAGTAGCAAATTACAGTTGTTTTTCTTTAGAATGGCCCATAAATCCATGAAACATTCTCAGTAACCTTTCAATGTAAACTGACCAAGAATTTTCTTTTGTTGGCCTCTCAGGGGCACTTTATCCAGACGGGACCTCTGGTAACCTTAAGCTGGATGACTCCGTACCCCCGGGGGGAAGCTACACTTATCGCTGGGAGGTCAAGCCTGAATTTGCTCCGACCGATGAAGATGCCAACTGTCTGACGTGGGTGTACCACTCTCACTTAGATGCCCCTATGGATATCGCTTCTGGCTTAATAGGGGCCCTGCTTACTTGCAAGAAAGGTAGGATGGTAGCGTGTGCTTACACGTTATGACCGTCAACCCGTATTGAACTCATTTGGCTTCTTTTGAATCCCGTTGAATGAATGAATTATGAAATTGGATTTAAAGGATGATCATTTGCTGCTATATACAGTTTATATCTTTACTCACTCCTCAGGAATTCTAAAAGAGAATAGTGAACAGGACATTCGCAATGATGTGAATCAAGATGTCTTCCTGATGTTTACCGTAATGGATGAAAATTTGAGTTGGTACCTTGAGGACAACATTCAGAGACTTCCCAATTCGTCTGAGGTTGACCGAGAAGACGAAGACTTTATGGAATCAAACCTGATGCATGGTAAGAGATCTGCTCAATATTAATCTAACATGCTTGTTTGTTTTAGGAGTGTCCTCACTTTATAACGTTTGCTTGTCCCCTTGTGTCATAGCCATTAATGGGTACATGTTTGGTAACCTGCCTGGAATTGAGCTATGCCAGGACCGTGCTGTGTCTTGGCATTTGTTTGGCATGGGTAACGAGGTGGATATTCACTCGGCCTTTTTCCATGGAAATACCGTATTGGACCGTGGTCATCGGACTGATGTTCTCAGCCTTTTCCCAGCTACTTTTGTTACAGCTGAGATGGTGCCCACAGCGAAGGGCAAGTGGCTGCTGACCTGTCAAGTTAATGACCACCTGCAGGGTAGGGTGCCAAACCTCTTTAAAATCCCCACCCCCTTTGGTTTGGTGAATTAAAATTAGAAAACCAAAAAAATCAATTCCAACAGTTTTTGTCTATTTCAGCTGGAATGCAGGCATTTTATCAAGTGAATTCCTGTGGCAACGAGACCGTTACAAAAGCCATGGGTGGTGTTGTCAGAAAATACTATGTAGCAGCAGAGAAAATGCAGTGGAACTATGCTCCTTTGGAAAAAGACCTGATTAAAAATGTTTCCCTCACTGATGCAGGCAGGTATGAGAAGAAAAAAGCCTAATGAGAATTTCTATCAGAATGAAATATTGCTGCTACCCGGAATCCAAGTACACTAGGGTCGAAAAGACTTAGCATTTTTGGTGACTTTTTGTGATGAAACATGATTTATGTAATTTTTTTTTTATTACAATACTTTTGAAGACTTCAGATTCTTCGAAATCTAAATAATGCCAATTATTATACTGTTATGTTTCCAGCCCATCAGAGGCATTTTTTGGTAAAGATGGCGGTCGAATTGGCGGCACATATATAAAGGTGATGTACAAAGAATACACAGACGATACCTTCAGTACTGAAAAATTACGAGAGCCTGAATCACACCACTTGGGAATGTTAGGTGAGGGTTATGAGTTCTTCTAATGTATTAGGTGGCCACCCATCTCCCACATTTTGCTTTTCAATTATAACATCCTGCCGGGTATCCATTATTTATTCAGGTCCCGTCTTGAAGGCAGAAGAAGGAGATACGCTCAATGTGACCTTTTTAAATAAAGCTGATAGAAACTACAGCATCCATCCACATGGATTGCACTATGAAAAACGCTTCCAAGGAAGCAGCTATGATGACGGTGAGTAAAAAGACTGAAAAGACTGAATGAACTTACACTATAGTGGAATCTTTTGTAGCTATACTTCTTTCTGTGTATAAGGTTTCGAAAAACCTGGTGCCCACGTTGCTCCCGGGGAGATGTTCACCTACTCCTGGCAGGTGCTGGAAGGTCCATCTGCATCTGATTCTGCCTGTGTCCCCTATTTGTACTACTCCGCAACTGCACCTGTTGAAGACACAAACGCAGGATTAGTGGGACCTTTGCTTGTGTGCCGGAGAGGAACATTAGAAGAAGATGGAACTCAGGTTACTCTGCTCTCCAATACACTGCAAAAAATACTATTGGCGAATGAAAAATTCCTCTGACAAGCATTAATCAAGAGTTAAGGTTAATCTTTTGCTAAGTAAAAATACGTAATATGCCTAGAGCTTGTATCCCATCCCATTATACTGCGTTTGTGTACTGAAATGTCTTACATTGTTCACAGAAGGGTGTGGACAAAGAGTTCTTTCTCATGTTTTCTGTGATGGATGAAAACCTGAGCTGGTATTTGGATGAGAATATAAACACATTTGGCAGCAGTGAGACAAATGTAGAGGATGAAGAGTTCCAGGAAAGCAACAAGATGCATGGTGAGCAGTTTGTATTTGTATAAAGATGCCACAAGAGAGAGACCAATAGAGAGGATCATATAGGTATGATCAATATCATACACCTGTGGCATGTTTGGTTTGCATTTTATAAACAGAGTGTATTTTCTTTAACTGTGACAGCTGTGAATGGGCTCATGTATGGGAACCTTCCTGGCCTGGACATGTGTGCTGGAGACAAAGTCATGTGGTACACCTTTGGTCTCGGTACTGAGGTGGACATCCATGGTGTTTATTTCCAAGGGAACACCTTCAAAAAGCAGGGCACCACGCGAGACACTCTCAACCTCTTCCCTCACACAACTGCAACTGTGGAGATGCAGCCAAAGACTCCAGGTTATTCTCAAAAATGTATACATACAAGGACACCATGTCCTGTTTAACGAATAATTGGGGAGCGGCCAACCATTTGTCAAGAGTGTACTTGACAAGCAGTTATGTCATCAGCTATCCTGTTTAGATAGCTTTACATGGAGATGCATGATCTATACCAGTATTTTGCTATTCCATACATTTTCACCAGACACTTTCGAGGTAAGCTGCAGAGTAACCGACCACTACTCAGCCGGCATGAAGCAGCAGTATCGAGTGTCCTCCTGCTCTGGCCGTGAAATAAACATTTCACATACAGCTCCTACCAAAACTGTTCGGTATTTTATCGCAGCTGAAGAAATAGAGTGGGACTACTCACCCAGCAGGGAGTGGGAGCTGGAAAAACACCACAGCACATCAGAGGACAGGTAAAGTGTCTGAATATAGGACTTAAGACAAATGCTAGAACCGGTAATAACAGAGATAAATATTTGTTTCCCAGTCCAGGTAATATATTTGTAGGAAAAGGGGAGAACCGAATTGGCTCACGCTACCAAAAAGCTGTGTATAAAGAGTACCTGGATGAAAGCTTCACAGTTGAGAAGAAAAGGAGTTCCAGTCAAGAACACTTGGGAATTCTGGGTATGATTTTTGTTCATTATAATCATCATTATAGTGTACATAGCCCAATGCACTGCCCAATGTAGTTGATCACGAGTGTGAATGGACAATGGACTAATTTAGGATTTTTCCTTTTAATGTAGGTCCAATAATCAAATGTGAAGTGGGCGAACAGATTGTAATCACGTTCAAGAACAAAGCCACGCATCCATTTGGGATTACTGCACATGGAGTAAAGACCTTTGGCCCTTCCCTTTCTGTTGACCCCGGTAAAAATGGAAGGGAAAACTACAGAAGTCATTTCACTTATGGTGGCTAATTGAACCTTAATGATCATCTGTTGTCAGGCTATTTGACCGAGGAGGTGTGGAATGTACCTGAAAGCTCTGGCCCAGGGATCTCAGATCCCGATTGCATTTCTTATGCCTACTACTCTGACGTCAACTTCATCAAGGTACGCTCCACGTTGCCTATGTATTGTGAAAGTGATATGAAAGCACAGAGTTTACAGTGTGTTATAAGAACATGTTAATTATTAACTTATCTGTCACGCGGAAGAGGAAATAGGACATATTGACCAAAAAGGTAGGAAACAGTTACGTTAGATTTGACTCATTTATTCTTCTGAAACCTTAAATCGAATTTATTTAGAATGATTTGAGGACAGCGATTGACAGCCAACATCATTGCCCTTTAACTGGTCTTGTATTTATTCTGCTATAAGTAGACATGTTTTTTTAAAATGTTTAGTAGATTCTGTTACTCTCTTTAATTAGATGTTTGTACTTCGCTCATTAAAAATGTTGCTCATAAGCAGAAGTTAGGCACAACGCACCAAATGGTAACAGAACGTTAATGATGAAGCATTTGTGCACCTATAGGACATCTACAGTGGCCTTTTGGGCCCGTTGGTGGTGTGCAAACCTGGCGTTCTAAAGGGTGAAGGTTCCGACCGGTACAGACTCGACATAGAGAAGGAGTTTGCCCTGTTTTTTATGGTGCATGACGAAAACCAGTCCCACTACTTGAAAAAGAACATAAAAAAATACCTCAAAGTGGACCCTGACACATTCATACAGGATGAAGACTTTGAAGAGAGCAATAAAATGCACGGTAAGACAAGGAAATGATCAGTGAAAGATGAATACTGAATAATTTCAGACTCACGTTTTAATCCAGTGTAGAGTTTTAACATTATAACGTATGCCAGAAACATACAAAATCTGAATTCAACCTTTAATTCCCAGAACGTGAGGAATATATGATAATCTCTCACACACCAACTGATTTAAATATCTTGTTTTAAATTATAGGAATTAACGGAAAACTTTATGGAAACCTCCATGGATTGGTGATGACCCAGGGAGAAAAGATTAATTGGTATTTACTTGGCATGGGTAACGAAGTGGACATGCACACTGTACACTTCCATGCGGAGACTTTTACTTACAAGGTGAGCTTCACACACAAAGCCATCACCTAAATTGGCTTTCGTTTAATGGGATCACAAAAATTCTTGTGATTTACAATAATGACGGAAGGTTTGGAGTCCAATTCTTGGTGTCAAAGTGTACGTGGGCAAGTGATATACTATACAAATCCAATGGATTATTATGAATTATTTGTTTTTGTAGACTGACCGTGTACACCGGGCAGACGTGTTTGACCTTTTCCCCGGAACTTTTCAAACTGTGGAGATGGTGGCTGGAAATCCGGGAACGTGGCTGCTCCACTGTCATGTCACCGACCATATCCATGCAGGCATGGAAACAACCTTTACCATCAATAATAGTAAGTTAGCAACATGCATGTCGGCCTTGCATTGTCATAAGGAACTACAAAGTTGCATGGGTAGATACTAAAGATTGTTTTTATAATTTAAAATGTGCTTTTCTTCCCCCCAGAATCCAAAATCGCTTCACATGGTAAGTTATTAATATGAATTTTTTTATAGCTCATTGCAATTTTATAATGTACTAGTCTGGAGGGTAAGGGGAATGAATGGCAGCCTAATTTGGTGCAGACTTGAGTTTCCTTGCAGTGGAAGAATGATGTCATTAGATGGCGACATCACCACTTTAAACTGACTTGCCAATAATAAACCCCACAAGGAAAAAAAATGAAACAACAGCACTTGATGTGTTTTGAGCTCAAATTTTCAGGTTTTTGCAAAGTTATTCATTTCTGAAAGTTGTTTGATTAGTAAAGCCTAGGGCCCACTTTCTAATTTTATCATTTAAATTTGGCCTATTGGTAAAGACCCTGTGCTCTAGTAATATATGTTTTTATACAAAATAAATTGCAAAAAAGTTTAATTGTTCCTTTGTCCTAAAGCAGTATGTACATGTTTATTTTACTAACAACTGCCTTTCTTTTCTGTAATATGTCCAATCTTCTCTAGCTGCTGTTCCTAAAGGCACCATGCAGATGTTATTTATCTCCATCACAATTGAACTCTGGTTCATATTATTGATACACTGAAAGACTTTGGGAATTGTGAAAATACACTGGGGGAAAAAGTAGGGAAAATCAGGATTGTTTTGATGTTGGGTTAGGGTTAGATTCAAAGACTGTGGGAGTTTAACTGTGTGTACTACTACTAATGAATGTTTGTGTACTGTGTACAATATTGCTGCACTGACTAATTTTGCATAGTATTGCTGCACCAAATATTTTACTGGAATAAAAGCTTTCTTTGTCAAGTTGTGATGTGTTATGTTTGTGTTTGTACACTGCTTTCAGGTCAAATTCTACCACCACGTCAGTGACCTCTGTCATTTCAATTCTCTTGAACTCAAATGACCTCAATTGGAGGAAATAAGTCATTCTCTTTTGTCACTATTTGACTTACTATTAACAAAGTCTAGCTTTGATGTAGAACCAAGAGTCTGATTAATCATTGACTCACTGATCAAACGGTTTGAAACATAATCAGACATTGATCACAGCAACGACACATAAATAAATATAAAGCATTGGGATTGACCACTGAGGGACCTCATTTGCATGTGCATCAACAGTCAGTTGCAATGGTTTCATTGTCACACACATTCTGCTGTGTAATCTATCATCAGCCTAGATCACAACAACACTACCAAAGCTACAGAGATGATTCACTACACTGCAAAAACAGAAATCTAAAAGACATTCTTTAATTTTTTTGTTGAATCTGCTTTTAGGTAGATTTTTATCTTTCCAAGTAGAATCTAAGAACTTCAAATATTTTATCCCTAAACATAATAATACTATATAAAACTGGTTAAAACAACAAAGTGATAACTGAGTACTAGTAGTTTTTGTTTGCCTTTCTCATTGCTTTTGTTGATCCACTTATACATATAATGAATATGACAAAACTATGATGTAGGAAACCAATTAATCAAGCAATTCCTGGTTTCAGTGCAGTATCGGTCTAGATCAAGAATCCATTAAGTGCTGAACTAGAATGTATATATAGTTTAAATAATTATTTTAATGTCAACAATGAACTTGTTTTATTTCTTCCTTCTTCCATCATATTCCCCGTAAAAAAACAATTTTAGTTTTTGTTGTTTTTCAACAATGTTATTATTTAATTTTAAGTCAACGGAAGCAAAGTTCTCCTGGTGTCTAAAACTGCAGTAATAATCAAAATATAGACCCGCAATTGTTTTTGTCTCATTTTGTTTTTGCAAAGATAATGACGTCAGTGAGGTGTTTTTATATGAAGGGAGTCCTAAAATAATCATATTATTATTTAATAATATAATTATAATAAATAATAATTAATAAAAACACTGCATACAGGTGAGTCAAGGGGAAAAACTTACTAGATTTCCATGATGTAATGTTGAAGTATTACTTTCAAGAGAATATTTGCATTATAGTGCAGATAACATAGTTGTGATAACATTTGTGACAATTTCCCATACAAAAGAAAGCTTTTGTCTCCACTAATTTGTTTGTCTTGTATTCCCTTTATGTTTTGAATGCACAAGAGTACAGTAATTGCAGTGCTGCGGTTGAATGGGCCCCTGAGGACATTTAGGCAGGGAGGCAGGAGAGGAGGGGAGCTTCTGAGGGGCCCTGAGGTTTTGGAGTCCAGTTTCTCCCAGTTTCGACCAGTTTAGTATCTTCTTTTATTCACCGAAAACAACAGTAGCCCTTTTATTCCACTATGGGTGCTCACTCAGTTGAACATCATCATCATTTTTTTGCACTGGTAAAAAAAAATCCACTATGTACTCCTGATAATTAAAGTTAAAATGCTTTACACGCATGTAGCTCATTCGGTTATCAGGCAGGGTTCAAAGTAAATTGTTGCAATAAAAGTTACCCCAACTAGTTGTTGTTTTGCAGCGATAGGCTGACTGTAAAAAAAAAATGTCCCCTCCCCTCCCCTCCGGCTTTTGTCTTCTCAGATAAAGTGACCACTGATCCTTCATCACAAGCACCGGTCAACGAGGCAACAACAACAGGCTCCCTCTCTTCACCCCTCCTCACCACCTTCAGTGTCTCCCACTCGTCTAGTTCTTTTTCACTCTCTGATAGCCTATCATCCTTCTCTTAAGTATGGCTCCTACGCTGGTCACAGCGTTTGCCCGCCGCTGGTGGATGGCAGTCACTGCCATCGTTGAAAATCTACTCTTTTCTGCTGTCCTATTGGGATGGGGATCACTTCTCATTATGCTCAAGTCAGAGGGCTTCTACTCATACCTTTGCAGTTATGAAGGTAAGTTGTTTAACTCTACAGCTTTTTATTTGTGACTAAAACAATGTTGAGCTGAGTTAGAATAGTTAAAATTTAATTATTACCTTGTGTGATTGGAATCATCGTTAAAGTACATACACACCTATGTTGAATGCCTTGTGGGAGACCACGCAAAGATAAGTTGGAAAAACATCCTTTGAGTGCAAATGGATATTTGTATACACACTATATCCCATTCATTTGGGTTGCGACCAGTCGAGGGAGATTTATAACTGACAAAGTGAGATGGAGTTGGTTGTATGTAGTACATCCAAAATCAACATACCACTTGCAGAAATCCATTAGTTTTTTGTCTGGACTGAAAGCGCCAAAGGTTAATTACGGCTATCTAATATCTATGAAATGTATGTGGTTAGTCACCAAATCAGACTATTGACTGGTCAGAGATCACCTGGTTCATTTATTGTCTTTGGACTCTTAACAACAATAATTAATCAAGTTTTAGTTTCAACTCAGTTGGTCTTTCTAAATCAGAAGCGACCCAAAATGACCCTCACATACAATAAGAATTATACTTCATATTTTATGATATTGGCAATTTATCTTGCTGTATTAGTAGTCCAAGTTAATGATAAAACCTAATCAGTGCTACTATTGTTTCTACCTGAGCCAACCAATCAACACAATAAATATTTCTCCGTCATGCCTCATATGGAGCTTCCGCAGTAATG
Source organism: Stigmatopora nigra (assembly GCF_051989575.1). Classification (NCBI taxonomy): domain Eukaryota; kingdom Metazoa; phylum Chordata; class Actinopteri; order Syngnathiformes; family Syngnathidae; genus Stigmatopora; species Stigmatopora nigra. Next base: position 7,105,745 of record NC_135526.1, read on the forward strand.
ATACAGACATCTTATCTAGCGCCTGAAGATTCAAAAAGGTGATTACAGCGCCAGCTCAGCTCTTTTGCAGGCATGTGACAGGTGATAGCGAGACAGAGGAAAGCAGAAGCAGCACTTTTGTTGTGGCCATGCGGATGTTCAAAGTCCACTGATAAAGGTCAGGGAGGGAACAACAGGCTGATAGGAAAAATGATGAGTAGAGAGGAGTGACAATAAAAAAAATAGGAAATCAATCATAATGATGGCGTAATATGACATTACACAATGTATGCATTGGAGATGGAAATTATTTTCTATGTTTCATGTTTATATTTCATTTGATAGGTAACAGTTCCACTTACAATTTGTCACTGGAGACGACGCAAGCGCCCGAAGAGTACGTTGAATACTATGAAGAAGGCGAAGGAGATGTTGTGGCCCTCGGCGACGGGGTGGAGATGAGGCCCTTGGGTCCTGCTGATGGCCCTTTAAAGATGAACGGCTGGCTAATCTGTAAAGAGCAGGATGAGATGTTGAACCTGGCTTTTACGGTTGGCTCTTTCCTACTCTCTGCCATTACGCTACCGCTTGGAATCGTCATGGACAAATATGGTCCTCGCAAACTACGTCTGTTGGGAAGGTGAGCGATAAACATCGGTCTGAGTAACAACAACAAAAGCAAACTTCTGCAGAACAGAATGTGTGAAAACAAAGCCATTGAGTTTGCTTTTAACGTCACATGGTTCATAAAGTCATATATTCTTGTCATTTTAGTGAATCCCAAAAGAGCCACAAACTGTATTTTGTCATTTCAGCACGTGCTTTGGTTTGTCTTGTCTGCTCATTGCTTATGGAGCCTACCAACCAAATGGTAAAGTACAAAAACACACTTTATACAGAGTATCCATATTAAGAAATGCATGTTCTGTAAATGTTTCTCGACTAACTAATGAGCTGGTTTACCTTTCTCCTTTGACAGAACTCTCAGTTCTTATCTTTATTGCCCTGACATTCAATGGCTTTGGTGGCATGTGCATGACCTTCACCTCCCTAACGGTAAGTGTGTGAATGAATAAAACAGGGAAAATTGACATTGTCCTTTATTCCAAAAACAAATATATAATAAGAAATGGGGGAACGAGTACCCTTAATCACCTACACCAATGTGTATTGAATGAATTAATGAACATATTTACACCACTTAGGGGAATTCCTTTAGTTGTAGTCAGCTTGTGGGAATTAAAAATAGGTCAGATCCAGTAAGGGCAACAATGAGATTTCACAACAGTGACCGTCTTTGCATTCTTTTCCTTTTTTTCACCGTCTTTGCCAACACTGGAGACTATAAGTAAGCTCAAAGTCCAAAAGTTTACCATGGTGATGCTGCTCATTACAGAGGGGCTCTACTCATGTAAATCTCTCCATACTGTACAATATTCAGAGAACTGCATGCAAAAAAAATCATTCTTTTTCCCCCATAAACAACACCCACGCAACATAACAATCTCAAAACGTGACGTGTTTAGTTAATTATTATGTGACTCCACCTTACCCTATAATGGGCCTTTAAATTCTTGGGCAACAGCCAGTTGCGATCACTGGCTTATTGCCATGGTGGCACCCCTCTACTTTCTCTCCTTTCCCATCTCTTATGTAATTGAATGTGGTTGTTGTTGTTGTTCAGTCTCTCGAAACAGAAATGTTTGTTGATATCTTTATCTCTAAATGTGTGCCATATAATTCCATCCTTTGGTGAACTTGAACTAGACATTTGATTATTTGCCAAGTGGAATTAAGATTTTTTTCTATGACTTCAAAACAACAAAGATGTTATCAAAAGAAAGACAGAAAAAATGTAGGAGTACAGGAGCAGTAATTGTTATTGGTAGACCGTCAAAGTCAATTGACCACGACTCAAGTTCGGGTGCAAAAGAATTATGACCGAAAAAAACAAACCACCAAACTTACTGTGTTAATACATCACACTCCTATCCCATCACTCTTTGATTATTTTTCTTTCCCTTTCAACAGTTGCCAAACATGTTCGGGGACCTCCGTTCCACCTTTATTGCCCTGATGATAGGATCCTATGCTTCCTCTGCAGTGACCTTCCCTGGTGTCAAGGTAAAAGGAAAACGGATCCTTTTCAGCCACGATTAGGATAAGACTAGTATTCTCAACAAACTTCTATCACTTTGGGCAGGTGATCTATGACTTTGGCATACCATTTATCACTATTCTGGTGGTGTGGGCAGCGTGTGCTGGATTAGTCTTCCTGAACTGCTTCTTCAACTGGCCCCTGGAACCATTCCCAGGACCAGAGGACATGGACTACAGGTTAGTATTACCCAGATGATCACAATGGCACTCATCAAATATGTTGACATTAGTTCCAAGGTTAAAAATTTTACACATTGCTCTCCTTCCATTATTTCTCAGTGTCAAGATCAAGTTCAGCTGGCTAGGCTTTGACCACAAAATAACAGGCAAACAATTCTACCACCAAGTGACCACAGTGGGTCGTCGACTCAGTGTTGGCAACAGCCTGGTACAGAAAGATTTGCCATCTAAGGACGGCAAGCTCTGCCTGTCTACCATGGACCTGGAATTGGACGGAAAGCCAAAAGAAGAGTGTAAGAAATGTTGCCTTGAGTCAGTCACCATTGCTAGTCTTGACTAGAATCATCATGAGTCATTTACTTTTTTCTGCAGCCTCATCATTCCTGAAAACTATCACTACCCCCGTATTCCTGCTCAGCCTGGTGACCATGTCTGTGACTCAACTACGTCTTTTATTCTACATGGGCGCCATGAACAGCGTCCTTGAGGTGCTGAGTGATGGTGACCTCAACACAGGTCAGGGTTCTTTTATTTGTGTAGAATTAACTGGTCCTGGTCTCCAGTTCACAATCATTCTTGGACTGTGGGTTACACATTGTATAGATATAAAAATATTTTTTATTTTTTGATTGTTTTTTTTTTTTTTTAATCAGTGCCGTCTGTATTATAATTAAAACTGAAAAATAATTGTCATCCCCACTCTTTGGTTTTCAGTCGAAAGAATGGAAGTTGGTAAGATTCCAAATTATGCAATTGCCCTTTTACAATAACCTAGCCGGTCATTGTTCTTTCAACAATTTAACATTTATTTAACATTTAGCAATGTTTTTCTTTCAGTAGGCCTGCATTTAACATTTAGCAGCTATTCTTAAACCCTCTAACATTGTGCTTTTTATTCATAGCTGCTTTTTGGTTTCTTTGTTTGACCTTAGCTGTAAGGCATGTTTACGCTGCTGAGTCACAAGAAATGTCATTAAGATTTAGCTGGAAAACACTATTAATGATTGCTTGTTATTTGAATTTGCCCTTCTGACTACATAGCACATGAGCAGCTTTCTACTTATTACTTTTTACGTCGTGCTTCATCAGTTGCCCCTTGATAATTTTCCCTGTTCAGTTTTGTGGTGTACTTACCTATGGAGTAATTCCATACTTCATAATATAATTGCAAATTAACACCTTACCAAGCATAGCTCTACAGCCTCTACTTTGTATTCCAACATTCTAAATGCCTCATCATTCTTTTATCTAACGCCAGTCTTTTTTTATGGCCCTGATCTTCACAGTAAGTTTATACTCATCCATATTCGGCATGCTTCAGCTGCTTTGCCTAATGACCACTCCAGTGATTGGTCAGATCATGGACTGGAAGTTAAAGGAATGTGATGATGGAGAGGACTCAAAGGATACCTGCAACAAGTGAGTCTTCTTCTCTTGAATTTGAGCTGTTTAAAAACAGTGATGATCCTTTAGGATTGGCACATAAATTATGAACTAATAAAAATGAATAAGGTTCAACTGGGATATCATCAACAGGAATGAACTAAAGAAAAAACGAAGAGATAAAAAGACCCAAAAGGTGACCAATGCCTTGCGAGCATTTGTGCTGACAAATGTCCTTTTAGTGGGCTTTGGGATCACTTGCCTGATACCGAATCTTCCCCTCCAGGTGAGCAGTTATTATGAAAGTTTTATTTCTAGTGAATCTTATTTGAATAATACCTGAGAGTGCAATCATGCACATTCCTGGTCATTTGCACTATGCTCAATTAAGTCACCAAACCTGCTCTTGTTTCAGATCGTGTCATTTGTCTTACACACTGTCGTGAGAGGATTCATTCATTCGGCCGTTGGTGGCCTTTATGCTGCTGTGTAAGTTTTCCCAACTACAATATGTATCATTGTTAAACTCATATGCTAAAGGCACTTGTTGTGTGATGTTAGGTATCCATCATCACAGTTTGGCAGTCTAACAGGTATGCAGTCACTGGTCAGTGCTGTATTCGCCCTCCTACAGCAACCTCTCTTTTTGGCTATGATGGGACCCCTGGAGGGAGATCCATTCTGGGTACGTAAAAAAGGCACATGTACACAAATATTTTGGGTGTTGCTAATTCATATGACGTCCCATTCAGGTGAACATTGGCCTGCTCGCTCTCAGCATGTTGGGTTTCCTACTGCCTCTCTACCTGGTTTGCTACAGACATAGTCTCCATAAAGAGCAGCAACTAAAGGAGAATAATGCCAAAATATACATTAAAATAAATGGCTCTGACGTCCAAGAAGCCTTTGTCTAATTACAAAGCCTGGTGACCACACAATGGAGGAATGATGAGAAAGCATCTGATCGGTGCTGCACAAAGACACCAGCGCACAAATGGATGCTGTTTCACCATATAATCTTTGTAGGATTTATATATATATTAAGCAATACTTAAACTCTGTGCTGTGGAAGAAGAAAACACAACATGGTGAAAAGGATAAATGAAGCCGGAGGACTGTGAAAGGAGAGAGGCATAAGCACTCTGTGTTCCCCCATCCTCAACTTTATTTTGATATTATCTTACAGTATTCAGCATTGTTTTGTCGGGGTGGAATTGTTTAAACCAATGCTTACATTCACTTTAGCAGGCTGAAAAAGTCAGAATATTGCAAGGACAAAAGACTTTCATGAAAAATTTCATAATATCAAAACTACAGATCATAATAGTACTACTATCATTATTTCAGTGTGACTCAAAAGACACCATTGTGTGTACATTGATTTCAAAAATGGTTGTGGTCTTTGTTTTGGATTTTTATTTTATTTTAAGACCCTTCAATGCTTTCTTTTGACATTTTAATGTAATGTCAATATGAACTCTTGTAATGTCATTAATGTGTTCATTTATTGTGTTTCTTTGGTTATTTTCCACATTTAGGTGGCTTACATTGCACACTGCATTATTGGTGCATTCTTGGTATTGCTAAAAGCAAAGTAACCATTTGAATATTTATTTTGTGACATTTTTGAGCTTTTACTTTAAGCTTAACAGATGTGCCTTTTTAGTTTTAATAAAGATGCAATTGCTTACCTTATAAATAATATTGACTCTATGCACTAAGTGCTAATGTTCATTCAGTCAATTGTATAAAATTCTCAGGTTTAAAACTTTCATGTGCATATTTTCGGTGACGTATACTGGACAATAAATGGATGTGTTCTGTTTTTCTTTCTCCAGATAAAAACCCTCAAAATTATAAATGTGGATTATGTTGTTGTGTTCATACACTTAATCTTATTTGCACATTCACACTGACATGAAATTACCAAAAATATTACATCATTTGTTTAGAAGTCAGGTAAAATGTAGCAGGGAATCCATCAAAGAAACCATGGAAACACAAGATAAACATTGTAAACGTGACTAGGCGCATGTACTACATTACCGTGTTCACCCTAATAGACAGGCCTGAGTTATTATGTAGAGCAAAACACAAATGCAAGCATGCACATTCATGCATTTAACTTTAACCAAAATTAGGAAACCGCACCATTACACACTCAATTTCCATTTATTCAATGAAATTATTCAAATTTTAAACGCATGATCATCAGTACCACTAAAGAACTGGTAGTCTGTCTCCCTCTAGCGGTACATTTAGGGTCCTCTGCTTGTTCAAAATGGTCTGGACGTTTATCGCCATCAATGGAAGCCAGTAACTTCAAAATACTACCACTGGAATGTTTGTCATTCTGAACAATTGATGAGAATTATAGGGGTAATCAGAGAGTTATTGGTTATTTTAGGATAGAAGAGAATGACATTTACGAGTCACTGCAAACGCAACACAAAAAACCGCAGACGAAACCCGATACTGTTGCGCATCTATTATAGTATTACGGCTTCTTCTAGGAGATTCTGTACGTGGCAGCGGCACTCTTGCACCCCCTTCTGCGTCCTCTTCACCCAGGGGTGCTCACTAGATTCCTCAATCCCAACCGATGAAGGTAAGAACATAGAGATACTCACCAAACGCCCCATTAGCTTCTTTTCTTTCTGTGTTTCATTTCGTTTATCATTGCAGACATTGCCATGTTTCTCACTGATCGGTCCAACTAGATGGGCTTACAAGCCTAAAAACAAGTTCGAAACATAACATGAACTAGGGTTACACTCATGCGAGTTTGTTTCCAAAAGGTTTGTTTGGATCGGTGTAACTAGCTACATGGATCACGTTGTGTCATGTTTTACTAGCAAATGAAAACATGGAAATATACTTACTTTTTGCCACAGCGATTAACACACTTTTGCCTGGAGCACCTTTTGACACATTAACACTCTTTGCATTCAAATTGAAAACAAAATTAGTACTGCTGTCACAAGAAATGATCTTCTTTTTCCACCCACGCGCTCCAAACAAATTGACGCGTTGGGATCCCATCTAGAAACTACTATAGTTGTGACGTCACATGCCATCCCGTTTTTTGCACTATAAAAAACGAAATATGCTATAAAAAGTCATTTAAAAAAAACATTGCATTCAGATAGTGATCACAGAGTTGAAATCACATGTGATTAAGTTTTATTTTCAAACTATACCAAACATTCATCCTTTCATTTTCTGAATTGCTTATGCTCACAAGGATCGTGGGGGGTGCTGGAGCCTATCTCATATTATTCTTATTATTTTCTAACATTAATTTCATCTCTCTGTGTTCCAAATTGATTTAACATACTTACTACTTACTACTAGTTCTAGACTTATTTTGAAGTTTAGCATCTGTTGATTGAAAATATTAATTCAAGAATTGCATCTTACAATACAGTTGTCTTTGCAGATTATAAAGTCTGTCAATATGAGGTTGTTCCTGTTTCCCGTCTCTTGGTTACTGCTATGCTGCTGCTGGATGGCACAAGCGGAGATCTTCACTTCAATAGGTGGGTTCAAATGACAGACAGCGACACTGAGGCCTTCCTTTCTTGGTTGGTAGTTTTCGATGTGACGCGTACAAGCAGAAAGCAAAACAGGCTGTTATATCTGCCTGGCAGCCGCGGTGAATTAACCACGGTTGAAAAATCCCATGGAATTGTCCAGTGCTCTGCTCCAGGATAAGTACGCTGCACAATGAATAGATGTTTCCACTTGTTTAAAAAGCATGTCATACCCATAGAAGCCTCAAAATCTTATAGGAAGTTGCTTTCGGATTTAGTGCAAGGAAGAAATAAAGTATGTGCACCGTTTCTATGTCTGCAGGCCAGATGACAGACCTTCTGTACACTGAGAAAGAGCTAGTCCACTCCCTCCGAGAGTATATTAAAGCTGAGGAATCTAAACTGGCTGAGATAAAAAGGTAAAGTACAGCACGCATGAATATACTTGTAAATCAAACTTGTGTTGATAACAATGATAAATCAACAGAGGCAGGTCAGGGCATGAGGCTGGAATTCAGCCTGTTAGTGCTGCCACATCTTTCTATGAAATTCCACTGAAATAAATACCTTGTATAATGCATTGTTGGTGTTAATAATATTAGTTTTTTTTTTGCTCTGTTTGAAGCTGGGCCAGGAAGTTGGATGACTTGACTCGAGTGTCCACGTCGGACCCTGAGGGCTATCTGGCTCACCCGGTGAATGCTTATAAACTCATGAAGAGGCTTCACAGCGAGTGGTCTCAGCTGGAGAACTTGGTGCTGCAGAACCCCTCAGATGGTAGGAAAATGGGTCTTAAATTAGTGAAAAAATATATTTAGTTAAGATTCCTTGAAACCAAGCTACACGGTTGTGCTTTTTTTGTATGAAAAACAACCAGAAAACTATTTTTCTCAGATACAGTTAAAGTAAGCATTGAGGAATTTAAGTTCAATGATAACAATCTCTGCTTCCCAGATGAGCAGAGAAATGAAGCAACGTGTCAGTTGCAGCTGTTGCATAGTTTACAGTTTTCCTATTTTGGTGTGAGTGTGTGTTTATGCCTGTAGCTTTGCAAGAGAGATAAATCAAGAAAAAAATGTTCACAATGTACACTATTTTATAAGAAGTGGTGCTGTGAATAAGATTTACTCGAGATCACATTTCTATTACAGTGGGATGGAATTGGCTGTGTGACTGAATAACTACTGTTCTTAGAAGACCTCAAAGTTTTTACAATGTTATGTCCAGGCTTCATTTCCAACGTGACCATGCACAGACAATACTTTCCGGATGCAGAAGATGAGAAGGGTGCAGCTAAGGCATTGATGCGTCTCCAGGACACCTATCGTCTTGATTCAGAGGATTTTTCCAAGGGGAGGCTTCCAGGTAATCAACAAGTGTGGAGTAATGGGGGAAGTTAACATTGTTTCAATACATTTAAAAGGGAGAAAACACCAATATCGGAAAGTGACGATCATCTTGGCATAGTGAATAGTGCTTTTTAGACAGGGCCAGGGTATTTTTACTGAAGATTTCACTTTATTCTGCCCTAGGTATGCACTCTAAAGCGGTTTTGACAGTGGACGATTGCTTCGATATGGGCAAGACGGCTTACAACGAAGGAGACTATTACCATGCCGTGTTGTGGGTGCAACAGGCCCTGAAGCAATTGGACGCCGGAGAGGAAGCTGTGGTTTCCAAGGCGGCAATTTTGGACTATCTTAGTTATTCCGTTTACCAAATGGGAGACTTGCCTCGTGCCATTGAGCTGACGCGTCGCCTGGTGGCCATAGGTAAGATATGGAAAGAATGACAAACAATTCCGAATGAAAATTATTCCACAGTGCACGTACATTTTTCTAAACATTTTTCATAGCAGTACATTTGTTCTTTCTTTTTTTCACATTATGCTGACCTCATTTTGAGGCCGTCCCTTTACTTCCACTATAATTATGTACTGAGAAAATCAAAACCACAGGATGGGGTGCGCCCTAATGGCTCCACTTTTCTTTTTGTTGTTGTTAATTTTTAGCCTATCGTCAAAGTTTGCAGCTACAACAGCTGTAAAACCTTTAAGGAGTAATAGAGTATGTTTCGAAACAGTTCAATAGTGTATGGAGCTCATTGCCAAATCCAATGTACTTGTGTAAACAGATTCTAGCCACCAGAGGGCAGGAGGAAACCTGCGTTATTATGAGAAGCTTCTCCTCAAAAAACAGAATGATGAGCAGCAGGAGGAGGAGCAGGCAGACCATTCTTCTTCAGAGGAACCTATCCAGCTTGGAACCTACGTCAGACCCAAAGACCACCTACCTGAGAGAGAAATTTATGAGGCCCTATGCCGAGGAGAGGGAGCCAAAATGGTAAGCTAGTGGTTTCTACTATCATACAAATAAAACCATTGCTATATAAAACTATGATAAATCATTCTAACAACAATACAACAAATAAGCATTAGGAAATCCTATGGTTTTTTTTAAGGATTAACACTACTAAAATGTTTTTGCATCTAGATTAACGTGATACATCAGCAGGAGTAGTGGTATATGAGTATGGCGTCAATACTTGAGCAACAACACATTTCTTGGAATTTAATATGACACACTCAGGTTTTACAATAGGGAGATTTGTTTATTTGACATGGTTGTTAATTGCCTTTTTTTGACGTCAACATGTTTAAAGACTGAAGCAAGGCGCAGCCGTTTGTTCTGTCGCTACCATGACGGAAGTAGGAATCCTCGTCTTTTGCTGAAGCCAATACAAGAGGAGGACGAGTGGGACAGCCCCCACATTGTACGCTACCTGGAAGCCCTGTCTGACTATGAGATTGAAAAGATTAAAGAGATGGCCAAACCTAGGGTAAGACATGGCTTTGCTTTGATACACATAAATAATACAACCTACAGGTACAAATAAAGTTACAGTGAAATAACTCATTCATATTGTTTTGAAGCTTGCTAGAGCTACTGTCCGAGACCCCAAAACGGGAGTGTTGACGACAGCCAACTACAGAGTATCAAAAAGGTAATGATAGAATGCACACGTAACCTCATTACATCTGCCCTTAGGATTCCTCTTTGCACTTACCTGCCATATACTGAATTATGTTAGATAATTTGGTGAAATGGAACACTAACACTCACAGATCATAAAGCTAATTGCACAATATTTGAATTTAATGCAGTGCCTGGTTAGAAGAAGAAGATGGCCCGGTCATTTCCAGAGTCAATCAGAGAATACAGGACATCACAGGCCTAACAGTAGACACAGCAGAGTTACTACAGGTAAAGTTTACAGTCATGGAACTTCTATATAATAAAAGATTTTCATCCTTTCTATAGTATGGAAAAGAGCCTGATCTACTATTGCAACCTGTTGTAGTGACTTTTTAAATTCTTCTTTGACTTGGTGAAGTCTTCTAAAGTTCTTACTTTTTTCCATAGGTGCTCCATGTCAAGACTATCAAACTTTTTCTCAATATAAACTTTTTTTAATTTGCACAGTATTGAGGCATTGAAAGAGCTCATCTAATCCAAGCAAAAAAGGCCTTCAACTGAAGTCACATTTGCAAATGCACATGATTTTTTTTACATTGATCTTTAAGTCTTCTCTTTTAATGGTTGACCAGGTCGCTAACTATGGTGTTGGAGGACAGTACGAGCCACATTTTGACTTCTCCAGGGTGAGTTCACGTGGATTTTTTTGTATGTGAGTTAGACCTTGGAACTGAATGCCATGCGTCATGGTTAATTTGCTCTGGCTATATGTTCTTAGCACAAATCTTCAGGCTTGGACAAAGAGGTTTGATTGGAGGATTTGTATAACTCGTAGCCAGTCATTTCAGGAAAAAAACGAAAAACAAATGTAACAAGATTACGTTTGTAGGCTTTGATAAAAATACAGTTGTTAAAGAACTGTTTTCCACCTTCCTGATTCTGATTTTTTTTACCATAATAATACTCATTATTACTAAAGGGCAATCTCAACAAGTTTACTTTTTTACTTCCACTTCCTTAATAATAATAAACTGTATACATTTTGATTTTTTTGTATGCAGTGGGTTCTTTGACTAAAATTTACATTAGTTAGATGAATGGAAAACATCAATCACCATCTTAACTTATGAAAACAGTGAGTATGTAACTTGTTTTGATGAAGCCTCCATTCAATTGCATTTGAGTGCAATCACGTCTCTGATAAAACATCTTAATTATAAGTTAAAGTTATAAACATCTGTTGCAGCGTCCTTTTGACAGCAACCTCAAGGTCGATGGAAATAGGCTTGCCACCTTCCTAAATTACGTAAGTACATGTGGTTTGTCTTCATTGTATATTTTACACTTGAATTTTATCTTCATAGAGAGATGAGCCAGATGCTTTCAAAAGATTAGGCACTGGAAATCGTGTGGCTACTTTTTTGAACTATGTAAGTAGTGCTTCCAGTCGCCGCTGATTGTGGGGAGTATTGGCATCTTGAGCTTTTTTTCAATCTTGGACTTGAATTGATTGACAGAAAGAGATATTAAAAAATAAAATCAAAATGTAGAGATTAGATAGAAATTGCCAAGAAATACCCATCTTCCCATCAATCACTTCCAGTACTAATTGTAGAGTTTGTTGGCCACTCCACCACTTATTAAAAGACTGTTTGAAATTGTATTGTAAATTCTAAAATGTGTTGTTCGCTTTATAGAATTTTCACAATGAGTTGTGATATTATTCACATATTATTAATATATTGATGTTTGTTTTCTGGCAGATGAGTGATGTTGAGGCAGGCGGATCAACAGTCTTTCCTGATCTTGGGGCTATAATCCAGCCAAGAAAGGTATATTATATAAATATTAAATGTTTTTAGTGCATGTGTGTGAATATGAACTGTGAAGGTGTTTTGTGCTTTTTAGAATAGTGAAAAAAATCCAGGTTCTAAGTGCCGATATAAATTATGATATTGTTTCAATTATAAACTCTTATTGCCCACTCAGTGGTGTTTCTTTGTGTACAATCTGGTCCTTTCTCATGACAGGGGACAGCAGTGTTCTGGTACAATCTTTTCGACAGCGGAGAAGGAGACTATAGGACTCGACATGCAGCCTGTCCTGTCTTAGTTGGAAGTAAATGGGGTGAGTTCCTTTGTATGTATATTACATACGGATCATGTAAATACATTACACATTTACAAAGTGCAAATAATTGACTTAACTAAAGTATGATGGAAGAAAATGTTTGCCTGACTCAATGCAAGGTTACTATAGATTCCTGCCATCAACTTGTGTGAATGAGTAATTCTTGTCCAAGTTTATTCACTACTGAGACTTGCTCACATTGCTTCATAATTACGGCTGAAATTTTGGGTTGTACGAGTTTTTTGTTAGAGTACCTTGATCCTACACTTGTAGTAGTTTTTCTTCTTTTTCTCTAAAATTCAGACCACTTTGGTTTACATGTTATAGGTCCCATTAATGGTGGATTTAGTTTTGATATATTCTGGCCGTTTTCTTTCCCCAGGCAACTTCTGTAGGTTCAATATGTACATTTTAAACGTTTTTAACATTTTGTGTTTCTTTTTCCAGTGTCAAACAAATGGATTCATGAGCGAGGGCAGGAATTCCTGCGACCGTGTGGCTTAACAAAAGTGGACTGAACTTTGACTACCTACCCATACAATCTGCAAGATCGTAAAAAAAAAAAACACTGATATATGTGACATACAGGTCCGAAACAAACAGCCTATATATATTTTCTCGTTAACTTTTCATTGCCAACATATTTTTCTAATGACAAATACACATAGCTTACTTACACTTCATCCACTATCCTGAAACCTAAAATATATATATATGATATATATATTTATGAAACCATTATCATCTATGATTGATTGAATTTTAACTACCTACTGAAGAGTTAACTCTGATTTTTTGTAAAAACATCCTTAGCAAGTTTGCCATCGGGACTGCCAACAAGCTAACACAAAAAGATTGAAAGAATATAAATGACCTTGTCATATAAAAAGGGGCTGAAATGCATACCAATGTTTTAACAAGGTTTTTTTTAATTCTCACAAGCTGTTTTTTTTCTTTTTCAGTCCTGTTTATTTATAGCATATTTAAATTATTCCACTGAAGTCGACTTTTTCTACCAGATGGCCATCATGAAATTCAATAAATGGTGTCCTTAAAATTTCACATGCCTATCCTATTGTTACCAAAATTCTTTCAAATAATAATATGACTATTAGATAATTTTTCAGCATGATTTATACATTCTGTTTTGTATGGTTGTTAAAGGCACTGTCCTGTTGCATCCATTCTTTGGCAGGAAGTTAATTTCCATCATCAAATCCCGATTTTTACAACTCGGCTGGCTTCTTGAGCCCGTCAATATAGGAAAAAGTCATCAAAACTTTAACTCAAGAAAGCACCAGTTCATCTATATTACACTTATTATATGTGGCAAATAGGCACATTAACTTATACATATTGTGTTGCCTAGTAAATAGTCTTTTTTTCCCCTAGCCCCTAGTAGAAATAAAGTAATACCACAAAATAAACAATACTTGGGCTTTTATAAAATGAAAACTTAAAATGAAATCATCTGCAAATCGACAATCCAGCATGTTTGTGTACAGTATTCATAAACAAAAGAAAAACTATACATGACTGAGATTTGACAGACAAATAAAAGCAATAATATTGTAGGACATTTGTCAAAATCATTAATATAACCTTACAAGTAGAAATAATACAAATATGATAATGCACTATTCAAAATAACTAGTGTAACTATATATATATAAAAAATAATAATAAAATTTGTTATTTTTCTTAAGATTTGAAGACTAAATGAGAGATAATTATTATCACAGTGACCATCAATTGGTGAGTCTTCAAACCCTGAGTCAATCAATGGTTGCCAAAATGTATGTAAATAAATTCTATGTAGGTCATTGACCGTGGTACAATCCTAGTTAGCTGTAGATCCCGACAGATGATGTCACTACTTCTTGCATATAAAGTTTACAGTGAACAATGCAACACTTTCAAAAAATAATGCACTGTACATATTAATTTCTTTTTGGTATTCTCTGATATAGTTGAGGCCTGTTCTTTAATTTTATCTCATCTTCTTTTCCATAGTTTATGGACTAAACCCGCTTGGTCATTTGGTCACTTCTTCTTCACAAGACAAAGGTTTAAGCTCGTTGATTGGTGCAACGACCTTGTCTCCCAGCGGCGGGAGACATTTCAGATCATCTTCAGGAATGCAGAGCAACATAAACCGCTGAGGAAAAGAGGAGAGGCCATAGAATGTGACATCAGTCATTCATATGTGAGTCATTGCATTATTTTTAGTAAATATCACACTAATACGCCATTTATCTCCTCAACAATATACATCAAGATACTTCAACTCTTTCACTATGGGCAGAATCTCATTTTTTCCCATAATTGTTTAACACATGCACACACATTCATACCTACTTATTAATGAAATTATTATTAATGTAGTTATGTAAACAATGGTAAATTACAAGACAGGTCTATGGGTGGCTAACAAGCATGATAATAGGATAATACTTTTTTTTTTACTCCTCTAGGTAATCTTTTTTGTTTATACTGATATTGTTACATATCTATGTTTTACATTGGCCACATAGTTACAGGAGATTGACTTCCAACAGGTTATTGAATATTCTGCTCACTTGATAAAGGGTGCCTTCTCCGTGTACTAGTTTGTAGAGCACAAACAGTGGAATCAGAGCAAGTGAGCTAGTGGCCAAGAACCATCCCAGGATGTTGGCCCACAGTGGGTAAATGTAAGTGCTGCTGAACTTCAGGGGAGAGTATCTTACTAGAGAGAAGATAAAGGTGCCCTGTGGTCGGGAAAGAAAATTAATATAATGGTGGGATATATATAAAATACTACATAATTGCATATGATTTCTTCCGCTAATTTCCATTTGAATACAAAGCTTTAGGTACCTGGACATACCAGAACTTAATGTATGCGTTCTCAATTTGTGTAAATTCTAGGGATAGACTGCAAGATTATATATGAATCTGGACAGGATAGCACAGAAGAAAATAAACTCATGAAAGAAGATGTTTGTGTTTCATGGCAATCTAAGGGAATACATTAGTTCAGACTGTATATAGAATTGAATTGAATACTTACAAAACATAAACAGGGAGTGAAGTAGCACCAGCATAGCTTCATTAGTGGAGAGGGACGAAAACCAATCATATTTGTGATGTTGCCATAAAAACGCTCGGCTCCTATAAGGTAAAGAGGGAATGATGTATATTTCGCTCATGTGATATTGTATTTTTTTTTTCCTAAACCATACCGTAGACCCAAGCAATGCAAACGGATTGGCTAAAGGAAAGCAGAAGCAATGTTGTCCCACTGCACACGTAAAAGTCCACCAGCTGGAGAAGATACATCCCTCCCTGTAAGCATTTCCCGAAAAATTACATAAAGAACCAGAAATATGTTAACATAGCTGCAATTCATTTTCTTTCATTGGCATAGTGCACTGCAGAATGTGAATTTTGGCCATGGGATTCATAGTTCAAAACTTAACAAACTGCATATCTCTATTGCCACTGACTACCCTGAAGAATGACTCATACTATGCCAGGTTATACCTTATACTTCCAAAAGAAAACTTTTTTTAAAACTGCATGAAATTATGACACTTTGACATTTGAATTATTATGAAGTATGGGAAATTATCGTCGTTCTGTCCACTGAATGTGAAACCTTTATTAAGTCTAAAATATTGACTTGGGGGCGTACAATAAAGTCATATATAGTTTATTTGTCACAAACCTCGGTCACTAGTGAAAGTCCTAGCAGAAAGGAGACACTGCATATAGCCAGCAGGACAAGCTCACGTCTGTAGCCTTGACGTAGATAAAATGGGTAGAGATCGACCAGCGATGTCATCAGGCATTCCAGACCGACAAACTGCATTGGCAGAAGCAACAGGTAGAAAGCTTCAATGGTAATTCTTACAGGCATTTAGTACTATATATGAGTACTGTATGTCCAAAGATGAATTCTTACCTGACTATCAAGGCCAAGTAGGATGATCATAAGGAAGAAGCACACTGACCAAATTTGTGGCATAGGCATCATAGCTACAGCACGTGGGTAAACAATGAAAGCCAGCCCCGGTCCTAAAAATAAGTACAGTTTCAATATATACTATACACAATGTAAGTCTTGTTTCTCTCAGTAAGGTTTTCAAGCCATTTTCCAAAAAAATGTCCATCCAAGTTTTTTTTTTTTTTTTGTCTTACGGGAATTTTCTGCCATACCAAATTCTTAGAGAAGTTAAATTTTGAGCTCTTTCCCAGATTTATTGCTTTCTACAATCCAAATTCTTTTTTTTCGGACAATTGAATCCACACAAAATTCTGTATCACTTCACTTGGATAGGCCAAGATAGCTGTGGATGCTTTCCAATGCTTGTGTAATCAATATCAATAGGTCTTTATCCCTCAAAGAAGTACAACACAGATTGGAGGGTACAGCTCATTAGTTAGTCACAAAATAGATATTGCTCAGAAAGTAGACCTAAAGTTACCACTTACCTGATTCAGCTACTTCTGCAATATTCACACCTTGCTCATATGTCATAAATCCCAAAACAGAGAAAATGGCAAAGCCTGCCACAAAACTTGTGGCACTGTTCAGCAAACACAGATGGAAACAATCTCTAAAAGACAAAAGCATCCAACGATGAAAGAAGAGGAAGAACATGTTGAACTTAAATGATAAAATCAAGTGTTTCAACATCTGTTCCTGGTTTTGAAAACCTCAGATTACTGCACAGAATATTAGTTTTAGTTGATGGACCTACTTGTAACAATTGTTGTTGTATGTATTGTAACTGCCAAGAGATGTCAAGAAGCCAAGGCCAATGGCGTAAGAGAAGAAGATTTGAGTTCCGGCATCCAACCACACCTTAAAATTGAAAGGTATCAATATTTGTTAATTTGGTTTTCTAGTTGTTTTCAGGTATAACATTTCACATATTTCTTTCTTAGACCTTTTGAACAAAGTGTTATTCAATATCAGAACATTTTTTTCTTTACCTGCGGATCTGCCAAGCGAGATAGATCAGGGTAGAGGTAGTAAATAATGCCGTTCATTGCCCCTGGCAGTGTGAGACCACGTATGAGCAAAATCAACAGCATTGCATAGGGGAAGGTTGCTGTGAAGTAGGCCGCCTGGATTCAAGAAAACAAAACCAAATTCAGCAGAACAAAATCAAGTACTACATGTCCCTTAATGTGTTTGACTTGCTATTTATTGAGTTCGTGTAATTCTACTAAACCTATTACTAGATCCAATCTATTTATGAGCAATTTTATGTTAACTTTGTTGAAAAAACGACCATACGTTTTTGGACACCAGAGGGACGTAATCCAGTACCACTGATTTATTTAGAGTCAGTATAGTAGTTGTAATTAGTTGCTTTTATAAGTTATTATTAGACAGAGCACATTGATCCAAATGTTTAACTGCTAATCCAATTCTAGACAATACATTGTTATTGAGGTTCAGCTGCAGCCTATCCCTGTTAAGGTTGGTCTGCATTTAGTAAAGGCGACACTTCATTGCGAAACCTTACTTTAACTTGCGGCATCTAACACAGTAACACCCTGCTGTGAAAGTTTGATAGTTATTTTGACAATGCACAATAAATTACGATTGCAATCCTTTCATTTTTTTAGTTTTCAGAATCTTATTGTCAGCTGTAAAAAAAAATGCTCCCATTGGCCAGCCTCCCTCGCTACAATATAAAAGAAAACCCACTTTTATTGCGGAAAATTGGAGACCACTGCCTGTAAAATGATAATTTTAAATAGTCATTTAAAAAGTTTAACAAGCATGCCAAATATCACTAACGTATGCCACACTGAACTGTTTCTAACCTTTCCAGTAGATTTGATTCCCTTCCAAATGCAAAAGTAGCAGATGACCCATGACAGGAGGAGGCACAGAACCAACTCCCACCTCAAGTTGCCAACATCCTCAATACCACTAGAAATCTTTAGTACTCTGCGCCTGAGAAGAGCATGTGTGTGGCCCAATGGTGGCAATAGTGAGACACAACATTAATGAGAAAGAGAGAGAGTGGAAAAGCTACAATATGGAGGAGTGACAAAGCAGTTAAAAGAAGAATGTAAAGACAGAGAGAGGTGGGTGGTTCGATGCGTGCTTACTCCCAGAACTCCAAGACAGGCAGAGTGCTGTTCTGCCTGTATGTCATGTTGCTGAAACTCTGATTGAGAAAGCTGTAGTCCATGCATGACTCTAGAATGCAAGGAAACAAGGCAGCAAGAGAACAGTTTTGCCAAATCAAGCACAGTGCAAGTTTTCAAATATCATTAGCATTACCATTGCAAAAATCTGTGCAAAACATTGTATTATGTTCACTGACAACCATTTGCTTATGGCCAAATCATTTAATCCATCACCACCTCTTCAAATAGATTATTTAATCCAAATTAGGAGAAAATCCTGATCAATTTGGTCCTTTTTTTCTCCAAGCAGACAGAAATTCTGGTTTCATATTTGACTGTGTCCTACAGTATATGTGAAACACTTTGTCAATCTGCGTAAAGTTTGCTAAAAGTCCAATTGCATTCATTACATGATCATTTTGAAGTATTTGCATGCAGATTACTACTAACCTGTGTTCCACTCGTTTCCACATGTCGTCCAAGGTAATTCCGCACTGAAGGAGCAGAATAAATAAAAGAATGCCCACGCGATGATCGTAATATAGGAGGTGGCGCCGAATGCAATAATAAAGTGACTTGCATAGCCAATGCCTGCAAAGAAAAAGTTGCTAATATTTCACAAAGAACCCGTTGAAACAGATCCAACCGTCAACGCACTGTGCAATCCACGCGTATTTGCGCGCAGACGCACTCTCCCCAAATGACTCCGTTTTAAAGTCAAATTCATTTACATGCAAATAAGCACCTTGAAAAAGGGGGCAAATCTTTTTCCAAGCCGTAATACCCCCTTGGTTGGTGTACTGCCCCATGGCAGTCTCGAGGAAAAACAAGGGAATCCCGCAGGTGACCATGAATATAATATACGGGATGAAGAATACACCTAGAAAGAAATATTCGATGAGCGCAAAAGTGGTAAAAAATGAATAAATAAAGTCCCACCTCCGCCGTTTTTGTAGCACAGGTAAGGAAATCTCCACACGTTGCCAGGTCCGATGATGGCACCCATCACAGTGAGAATAAACTCGGCTTTATTCCCCCAGTATCCTCGTTCTTCTTTCAGCTTCTTTTGCCCCGTGTTGGATACAAAAACAACACAATTGCCACCATCCTTCTCCTTTGTGACCATTTTTTCCCTATACTTAGGATTGAGAGGGGATGAAGTTTTGTTTGTTGCTGTGTAAACTAAAAGAAAAGTGAATCTGAAGGTCCTGCAAAAGTTGGGAAAAAGTACAGTGACTGCGCAGATGTGATTGGAGCACTTGTCTCTTGACAATGATGCAGTCTGAGACAGTAGCTGGTGTATTCCATGAGTGTGTGAGTAGTTAAGGAGAACAGTGGGTTGCGCCTTTGTATGGAACATTCCAGCTTGGAGATCAATTTACAACTGGTTACATAGCAGAAAGAAACTGGTTGTTTGTCTTGTCATTTTCTATGCCCTAATGAATCATTGATAAAGTTATGGACAGTATGGATATTTCAATGAGACAACGATCCTCTACCATGCTCACACTCTAAAAGGGAACTATTGCATAGAAAAAAGTATACAATTATTGACTGTTATCTCTGTGATGTCAACATCAAGTGTGTGTTTGTTTTAAATATATTGTAAGTTCATTTTTGTTGTGCATCTATGTTCTGGGGGGAAATGATAGTGTGCATTGGTAGTATACGGAAAATACTGTTAAGAAGAGAAAGAGAACAAAACACAATCCATAGACAGAGTCCGGTGGAAACCTATGCTTTGGTCTGATGAGTTCAACTTTTACATCTTTGGTTTTAACTGCTGGGTCTTCTTGTGAAAAGGTGAATAGATGGATATCTACATGTTTAGGTTGTCACTGTGAAAATTGGAGGACATGTGATGACCTGGGGATATTTTGCAGATAAGATAACCTCTACAGTCACCAGACTTAAACACAATAAAGATATGATGGTGTGACCTGGACCGAAGACTGAAAGGAAAAGGGACCAACCAACAAGTGCTAAACATTCCTGGACTTTTGGAAAACCATTTCAGGTGAGATAACATGCACCAGAAGGGGAACTAAAGTGACTAGAATAACAAAATATGCATTCATGTACATATTTCACCTATTTTCTGTTCACTAAGTACATAACCTCTCCTGTCCATTCCTAATTTCGATCCCTTTAGTAACAAGCTCCAAATTTCAAAGTCGTGGTGGACTGCAGCGGAAGCCAGTGATCTCATCATTGGCGACGTGAAGAACAAGGCGGTGCTTAGCTTCAGCATCACTATCCTCCTCATCATCACCTCATCGGGCCGACTGCTGATGATGATGCTGACATCTTTTTTCTCCATCTAAACACGTCCAAAACACCCCATGAAGTGCGCATCATTCCTATTTGGACATCTCGCCATGAACTGTGAGGTAAGATGACATGCAGCGTTTTGCACGTACGAGATGCACTCGGTTGACGCGTAGCGTGTGGCTTTTCTGCTACTAGCGGGCCTTTTAGATGGGAAAACATGTTTTAGGACCCTTTATGTGCTGCAAACGACTTGATCCGAATAGACAGTACGTAGATCTATATCATCAAAGCTGTGGGGACTCACGATCAACGCGGGGGTTTGCACTATTTAGCCCGAAGCTGCGGGTTAGCCCGCATATCGGAAGTGGGAGACATATCGGCCTGCATGCGCGGATGACGTCACAAGGAAGGATGGGGGAGTGCTTAATGGCCATTTTCAGAAACATAATGGGGATTGCACGTATCGATGTGGCCATGCATTAGCTAGTTGCGGGGATGCTCAGCCTTTCTGCATTGGGATGCCACGCTAATTTAAGCAAGCTCACAATGATGCACACAAGAGGATGATGTTTGGATAGGCGAAAATGTTAGTGACTGCCCCCACATGTCTGGGGGGATGGCACACTGGTCTCATTTTATGGTCCCCATATTTAAAGAAATACATATTTTTAAGGTTTAGCACATATTAAGGCAATTGCATCGCTACATGAGCCTGTAATACGGTAAGGAATGGGTATTTATACACACAGATGGGTTGTAAATAATCCAATCTTCCACTGTGTCAATAAAGCGTGTCCACAGCTTTATTTCCATGTTAATGATTTGCTTGATTTTAATGTAATGGATGAGTTTACATTTTAAAAGCAAACGTTTGGTCGAATTCAATACATTTTATTTGTCTTAATTACATGTATTTGTTGTATTCGTTAATAATATTTATCCATTCATTTTCCGGATTGCTTACCCTTGCCTGGGGGTAGAAACCCAGAATTGGTAGCCAGCCAATTGCATGTTCTTTCTTGATATGTTGTTATATTCTTTGGTATAAAATATATAAGTTTAATGAAATAAATGATAAAAATAAAGAAGAAGAAATAATTTTAAAAAAACATATAGGTGGTTGCACCTAATTGCGTGTATTATGTTTTAATTTGGGATTTTTATATAGAAATGTCTTCCACAAAATACTTACTGCATAATGTGGATTAAGAAGAAAATTGTTGAGTAGTTAAGAAAATCAAGATTATACTAAATGCTTTTAGTGGTGTAGCTGTCACTTATGTGACAGGATGATCCGTGGAATTACGTCATCATTGGCACAAAAGGTTTTGGGAGGTGGGAGAATAAGAAATTGCTTTTCTGGTTGTTTTGGCCAAATTGTTTGACCTCTTGGACTTGCGCATTTTGTTCCAAACCTAATTGGTGCTGGGATTTAGTTTATACAGTGTGTGCGTGAAACAGGGTTTGATTTTCTTCCTTGACTATGCTCATAACAGATAACATTTATCTTAAAATATTCTGTGCTATTCACTTATCACCTATCCTCGCCTTTTGTCACAATAGTGTTTAATAATTTTAATCTACTCATAATACTTTACTGATGTGGACAGTGAGGGTTGCTAGATTTTGTCAGATAGAAGCCAAAAGGCTACAGTATATAGTTTTATTTAATCATCTGTTCAAAAAATACACTTTTCATTGTTATGTGCATTATGTTATGATATTCTTTGTTATGCTCACCTATGCATCCACAATGGCAGTACCATTAAGTCTGTTATTTTGTCCATCATTTCTCCATCCCCATCAGACCTGCCTTGAAAAGTGTTTTTTAACATCAACCGATTTTTATGTCTAGAAATGAAGGGACAATTTTTAACCCACCTGGTCAGATTTGTTTCATTTCTTGCCAGAAAAGCCTTCTGACAATTTTGGACACTTGCCAGTAATTTACTATCGAAGATGAACTATGACAGTAATCAGCCTTGGAAAACACAGGCAATTCATATCTGGTTTTTGCTGCTCTGAATGGTTTCTGGGTTAATACCGTATTAGTAGTCATGGTAAATGGTGGCTGCTTTTATATGAAGGTGTTGAACATGGCTGGACCAAAATGATGACTCATAACCTTCAAAGTTTTTACACACGTATGATTAAGGTCATATTGACCCAGCAATCACAAGAGAGGACATCTTGTGGCCAGTACTTCTATATATGATTTTCCATTGGATAACAAGGAGAAGAAAAAACATTTAAAAAAACCAAATAGTGCTGTAATATTAAGTGAATGACAGGTGCAAACTATCACCAAAATTTGCTTTCAAACCTAACAAATCAACACAGGCATATTAGAGACAGGACATGAACAGGTTAGTTATAAGAAGAACTTTGCTTCATTTCCAAACCTGGCAGAATCAACATTATTTTCTGACAAGAGAACTCCAGAGTTCTTTGCACATTTACACCCAGGGTTCCTTTGGAAAGATTCCACAAGAATGACTTTAAAAAGTGCATGAAAGAGCATGTGACCACCGTTTTGTTTTAAATCTGTGTTGCAAAATCTTTTAAGCAATGTTATGTAATTTGATCTCTCTCTTTAAATCTTTGTATCATTCCATTCATGCAGGGGATTAAAGGAGCAGATAACTCAAATGACTCGAATTAGAAACGCAACAAGCGGCAGATTTCATAAAAACATTGGACTGACAACTTCCTGGAAAATGTCATTGATATTGTGCATCGATAACATCTTGGTACAGAATTAATATGAGCTTGTTTTTTGATCCGTGGTTAACATACAGTACAAAATGATCAATTGTCATTTTTCCAAATTCTTAGAATAGTAATGCAAGGAAATGTTCTTTGCAATTGAAATCGGGTCATGGACCATTTATTTACTAAATGCAATATTGGAATTTTATGGAGTAATGTGTATTTGTATGCTGTACATTGAGCAACACATGAGGATTTAGGTTTTTCTTGGATCTCTAAGGGGAGGGACTACTTTTAAGGCAATATATATTGATACTATATTCTTTTCTGTAACTGAAAATCTGTTTTAAACCACATTTATCCTCATCCAGGACCTTTGCCTAACAGGAGAATGAAGAAGAGGCGAAACAGGAAGCCTTGGCACCATTGTGAACATTTCTGTGAAGTTTCCATGAACCTATCAGAAGTGACAGTATAGAAGATTGAATCCATGGCCAAAAAAGTGCGTGCAAAGGGCGAGAAGCCCGAAGTCCTCATTTCTGCCTTGCAGGCAGCCAATGAGGATCTCAGATCTAAGCTGACTGATATTCAAATTGAACTGCACCAGGAAAAATGCAAGGTACAGTAAAACAAAAAGAATACCATTCATTAATTTAAAAAATATATATATAATAATGACCCAATGTCTATTTGCATTGATATCACTTCTTTTCCATGTGCAATAGGTGAGCAAGCTGGACCGCGACAAAGTTCAGGAAGTGAAGCGAGTGCGGGAGCAGGAGCAGCATCGTCACACAGCAATGCTGACAGAGCAACGGGCCAAATGGCATGAAGAAAAACAAAAAGATCTACAGGCTCTTCGAGAAAATCTGACCCGTCAGCATGAGCAAGAACTGGCCCGCCATGCCAAAATTAAAGACCAAGAGAACCAGAGGCTCAAGACTGCACTCAGCGCCATCCGGGATGGAAGCGGCGAGAAGGTGAACTGCAAATGTTTGATTGTTTCTAGTAAAACAGGAAAATAATTCTTTATTTTCTTGTAAATGAACTTAAATCAAATCTGTGTCATTAGGTGCGCACTGCATTGACTCTGGAAGCCAAGGAGGATGCTCGCCGCTTTTTCGACCAGGAGAGAGTGAAGCTCCTCCAAGAGATTATTGAGCTTAAGTCATCTAAAAAGCAGACTGATGAGGCTCTCAGCAATATGATTCAGGCGGACAAGATGAAGGCCGGGGATCTTCGAGTAGAGCACCAGCAGCACCAAGAACAGATCTCTAAAATCAAGTGGGATTGCGAAAAGGACATTCGGAGACTGGTAATGCCGTTTTAAACTAAATTCACTAGATGGGCACTATAATAATAATTGCAATTCAGTCCTTAGTAACTTAGATGTTTCAATTCTATCTGAATAATTCAGTTTTTGTTTTTGTCATGTTACAGGTGGATGAAATCAAAGCGAAAGATCGCACCATCTTCGCCCTGGAAAAGGAGATGGAATCAGCGACAGGGTTCCTTCAGAAGCTGCAGCTTCAGAAGGATGCGTTGGATGAGCAACTCTTCCTGGTCAAGGAGGCCGAGTGTGGTGCCGGAAGCCCCAAAAGAGAGATCCCGGGTCGAGTGGCAGATGGCGCAGAGCACTGTGGAAGTCCTGTAAGTACCCTTTTTAAACAGACCTATAAGAAGCCTGCACTAAACCTCAATTGAGGCAACTGTTTTCATACATACTTATAATTTTGACAGCGGACCGCTTATTAACGATATGATTGATTGCGCCGCCATAGTTTTGTACACGTTATCTGTGTCTGATTCATTTTCTGACATGTGACTGCTTATGGGGCCTTCATGTCTGCACATCCATCGAGAAAGCATGATATAATCATAGCCTTAAGGACCAGTGAAAGCCCCTTTTTTATTTTTTTGTCAGTCAAAATACTTTACTGGAAGTGAGATTATTTGCAGGATTGTGATGATAGATAAGACTTCAGGTTTTGTTCTTCATTTTTTTGGATTGATATCTAACAGGATCTGAGGAGAAATCAGAGGCGCCTGGCTGAGCTCAATTCCACAATCCGCAAGCTGGAGGACCGAAATTCCATTTTGGTCGATGAAAGGAATGAACTTGTAAGTCGATTCTTGACTTCACCTTATCTCACCTCAACTTTTCTTTACCGAAAAAAAAAATGATTTACTGTTTCTCTGACCAGCTGAAACGTGTGCGTGAGTCAGAGAAACAATGCAAACCACTCTTGGACAAGAACAAGATTCTTAGTAAGCGCAATGATGATCTAACATTGACGATCCAGAAGCTGGAGGAAAAAGCAAGGAATCTGGCCAAAGAGAACCTTGAGATGGTTAGCAATGTGTGTCATGAACATTTTCTACAGCTTAATCAAGCCACAAATATCCTGAATCTGTTATTATATTGTTTAGAAAGAAAAGATGGGCTCCCAGCCACCACTAAAGAAGCCCAAGTCTTTGAATGACCTGGACCAAGCCCACGATGACCAGGAAATAGCTTTTCTCAGGCTTCAAGTCCTGGAGCAGCAGAGCATGATTGACGAGCTTGCAAGAGTATGTTTATTTCGTAAAGGAGGCTCGTGACCGTAACCACATGATTATTTACCCAGGCCATGTCTCATTTTAAGCATTAAAATGGAAGATAACAGAAATGGCATTACATTGATTTGAATTCTTCTTTGGTTCCAGGACAGAGAGAAACTGCTACGAAAAAGAAGGCATAAAAGGAGCAACAGGCCAATTAAGGTATGAATGGTATACTTGAGCCCGAGCATACCATATCTTCTAGAAGTTCTCGCACAAAATCCCAATGAAGGATTATTCATTCATTCATTTTCATCAAGTTCGGATCCAGTTATCGCCAACCATCGTCTTGGTGGCTGTAAATAAAACCACCTGGCAAATCTGCTACTGCTATCGATGAATGAACATAATGGAGCATTGTGTAATATTTATAAACAGTGCATTTCATGAGGAGGAACCTTCAAGGCTCACTTTTTTTTGCAGAGGCATATTGTTGTGGATACATTTTTTGGATATGATGAAGAGTCAATGGATTCTGAATCATCCTCTGTGGCTTCTTTCCGCACGGATCGGACACCAGCTACTGATGAAGATCTGGATCAGGTGATTATTTGGATTTTTTTTATCTTTTAGGTATATTCATTTGACTCCAATTTCCTCCAATATTCTTAAAAGTGACGGTTTTTTGTCTATGTTTGCCTGCAAGTGACAAATATACAATTTGGAACCGGAAATTGCTCCCGAGGTTACCTGAATTTTTATTGTTTTTTTCTTTTGCCAGGGTCTGGCTAATGAGGAGTCTGAACTGCGGTTCCGTCAACTGACCAGGGAGTATCAGGCTTTACAGCGAGCATATGCCCTTTTGCAAGAACAAAAGGGTGGGATATTAGATGCTGAGATGGAAGCTAAGGTATCAAATGCATTTCCAAGCTGCTCTGGTATGGGTTAAAGTTAAATTATAGTGCATAGGAAAGTAATAAAAGTAGCATAGTTTATGACTATCAGCAAACACGTGTATGTTGGTTAAGTAAATCTGGCAAATAGTGACAATGTAGAAAAATTATGTGGTGTTTGCATGTTCTCCCTGTATTTCTTTTATTCCCCAGTACATTTGTTGGCCTGTAGATGTGAAAATGTAATAGTACACTAAGGTATTTTGTTGATGTTACAGGCTCAGGAACAACTCCAAGCAGACATACTCAGATATAAGGCCAAAATAGAAGATTTGGAGAGGGAGCTAACCACAAAGGGTCAGGTACGATTCCAGCAAAAACACGTTTATGGATGAAAATGCATAATCGGATAGCAATTCTCACGTGATTGAAATCATAGGAGTTTGGCGGCGACAATTGTTTCGAGTGTAATTCGCTTTATACATATCACATGAAACTACTTGTGTTTTTCCCTATGTTGTTTACTATGAATGAGGCGCTTATAGTAAAGCAGTCTACATTAAATTGAGAAAATGGAACAAACAATTGGTGGCGGTCATAATTGTATTTTGATCTTTCAAACTCTGAGACTAATTTCTAACTCTAATAAAGAAATAACTGTAACATACGTATTTAACTTAAATGGTTGCCAGTACTTATTTTTGCACTAAGCCAGATTTACAGTTAAAAAGAACCAATGTTCTGTCTATTGGGAATTTTGAGAAGTAGCTGAGAGCTGATTTATAATAATTCATCCATTGAATGGAAAGCTCCGATCTTTCAATGTTGTCAAAACACTAAAATTTTGCAGCCTATCATACTCCAAAAGTACCGATTGTACATTTCAGCTCCATTACAGGAACATTTTAATCTTTTAGATAGTTTTAGTTATTTAAAATCCTGACAGCAGACGTGAAAACTACATTGACGTACATTTTTTTTAATTGCTTTAAAGATTTCTTACATGAGAGAGTGTCAACTATGACAAGTTCCTTTCTGTTCCACTCAGGATTCCCAATGGGTGGAGGAGAAGCAGCTGTTCTTACGAAGAAATCATGAACTTTTAGAAAAGGTGGATTATTTTTTGTTATACTGATTTAGGACTAATCAGTCTGGGAATGCAAATACTTAATGTTTTATGGACATCATCAAATTATGTTGAAAAAAAACGGTGCTGTTTTCAGGTGGAAAAAGTGGAGACGGAGTCTAGCCGTGTTCTGCAGGAGCTCCAAGACTCCAAAGACCAGAATGAACTATTAGAATTCAGAATCCTTGAACTAGAGGTGAGCCTGCAATACTTGAAGAAGCATTCAGCCTAAAGGAATGTCCCATCCTGACTTGTATTAACTTCACTACGGTGGTAAAAAAAAAAAATCCTCATAAAGTCAGCCATATAACTAACTTCATGTTATATGATCATGCCATTCATTCGTCTTCCACGCATCCTCGTAAAGGTTGCCGGGGTTTCCCGGAGGCAGAATAGTACACCCTAAACCGGTCACCAGTCAGTCCTAGGGCACACAGAGAAACAAATGACCATTCACCATTGTGTTTCATTCGTTTATAGAAATAATGTTACATTCCTGTAATTTAACTACAATATTAATTTATGGGTACAGGAGCGAGAAAGAAGGTCACCTCCTTTCAACCACCTGAGGATGCACCCCTTCTCTGAGGGAGTCAGTGCACTTCAGATCTACTGTATGAAGGAGGGTGTAAAGGTATGCCATATTGTAAATTTATATTGTGTAACAGTAAAATGGGCAGTGAACTGCAACCTTTATAACTCCATATTTCTTTTTCAGGATGTATGCATACCAGATCTGATCAAACTTTTAGATATCCTTGGAGACAACGGGGTAATTCACAATTCATATCATTAGGATTTATTGGATTGAAATTTGACATGTGTTTAATCATGCAAATGTTTTTATTTCTTTATTAGAACTTAAGAAATGAAGAACAAGTGGCCATAATTCAGGCCAGCACCGTTTTGTCGTTAGCAGAAAAGGTCAGAAGAGGCAAAACTGTTTGACAATTGAGCTTTTTCCACTTTCATGCTAAATGGTAATATTTGCTGCTCTCTAGTGGATTCAACAGATTGAAGGGACTGAGGCAGCACTCCACCAGAAAATGATGGACTTGGAGATAGAGATGGTAATTAGCACCTTTCAAAAATACTATCTATACTCAAGGTAACAATAACATTGAATTTTCACACTTTACAGGAGATGTTCTGTAAACAGAAAGGATACCTGGAGGAGGAACTAGACTATAGAAAACAAGCCCTGGACCAGGCCTACATGGTAAGAAGGTGTGCTAGAAGAAACATCATTTTACGCCAAAGAATCATCTTGATTGTATTTGTTTTTCTTTTTAACAGCAAATTCAGGAGTTGGAGGCAACATTATACAACGCCCTGCAGCAGGATAAGGTCATTTAACCTCACATTAAGTCACAAATTCCCCAATGCACAAGGCTTTTAGCCAAAGATGTTTATTGATGCGTTTAATTCTGATCTGATAGGTGATTAAATACGGCGAGCCCTTGGACGAGCTACAGCGGGATGAGCTGCGGACTGCGGTGGAAAAACTAAGGAGGCAAATGCTGAGGAAGAGTCGAGAGTAT
The DNA here is from genome assembly GCF_051989575.1 of Stigmatopora nigra. Lineage (NCBI taxonomy): Eukaryota > Metazoa > Chordata > Actinopteri > Syngnathiformes > Syngnathidae > Stigmatopora > Stigmatopora nigra. The sequence continues at coordinate 7,135,301 of NC_135526.1, forward strand.
GACTGTCAGATCATGCAAGAAAGGATGGAGCTACTGCACCAGGCACACCAGGTACATTCACAGTATATTGAAGTATGGTGCACAATATCATCCCAATTATCTGCCTATGTTTTTAGAGAATTCGCGATCTTGAGGACAAGACTGAAATGCAAAGGAGGCAAATTAAAGATCTTGAGGAGAAGGTAAATTTGTACTGCTTTAACTCTTTGTTGAAAATATTGTTGACATCCAGCGTTCCTCTTTGTGTGTTCCTGATGTGACTAACATACTGCATGTGCCTCTAATTCTCTCACTTTCTCTCTTCTTTCTTTCTGTATTTCTGCTTTCTTTCCTTGCAGTTTTTGTTTCTATTCTTGTTCTTTTCTCTTGCCTTTATCCTTTGGCCTTGAGGTCTTTGGCAGGTCCCATAGCAGAGGTAAGTTTTTGGGCATGGTACTAATATTTTATTCCTAAAATAAGAGGTCTGCAACTACTATGATTTTTCAGCCTCGTTTCCATCAAGTGACCATTAACTGTCTCAATATCTATACTGTCCTGTAAGCAGAAGAACAATCTGCTCTTAGTGGAAGTTGTTTCATTTTGGGGCATTTTCCAACTTTTTGGAGCAAAATGCAACAACTCCAAAGACTGGATTAGTCAGCTTGATGGAAACAGGCCACATTCTATTGACTAGAACAGCTCCAATCATCACTAATGCAACATTAGAAATGTTTTTTAAGGCAAAATTATGGTATTTAGTGATACATTTGGTTTTCTAAAACCTAGTTTACTCCCTATCATCCGCATTTTATGTTTTCTCTTGCCCTTTTTTTTCATTTTCATATTGTACGGTGGTTATGTTAGCTTGGACATGATCACTCAGTTTATTTTACTGTAGTGATAATCATATTTGATAATCACTCGTGTTATTCAAATATTTAATTATTTTATTGGTAAAACCTAATTCTACTGTTTTCTATTTTTTGGCAGGTGGTGCATCTGCTCAGAAATCATGTTGGTCACGGCTGTTGTGTTCTTTATTATCCATCCAAGTGTGGTGAAGCAGCAGTGGCTGTTTGTGTGGTGACTGTATATAAGTCAATTGGATGTTGGCAATGGACTCACTTTTATTTTGTATTCATTGATTTTTTTTTTGTTTTGTTCATGTGGGTCTCTCAGGACACACGACTGCAAGAACAATACACACTCATGAGAATTCAAAGACATGCACATGCATTTGCATGTAGACGCACATCTATGTGGACAAACATGCTTTGACAAATCCAAAACCAAAGCCTGGGAAGTCAACAATGTCTCTGCTATGCAGGGTAATAGTAATAATCTTAACATTATTTGTGTGTCAACCATCTTTGTTTATGGGAATTGAACAGAGGAGAAGAAAAGCACCCACCCACAGCTTATGTTTTCCTCTTTCAAGCTTAAAATGATAGAAAAGGAAGTCAAACAGGTCCAAAGGAAAGTGCACAGACACTGGAAGCTACTCAGGTTGGAAGACTCAAACAACTGGGGAGACTTTAAAGTTACGGGATTGTCAACGTTCTTCAGAGTTTTCCTCCAAAAGCTAGCAGATGAAGTAAGTAATCTTGACTCTGTGGTTTTATTGGGTTCTTTTTTTTTTCTTTTGAAACAGCTCGCCAGCAGTCATTTCCAAACATATTTGGTCTTTTTATGTACATTTAAGCCATTTCTTTCACATTGTTTTGTGTGTGGCAATTGTATATTTTTAAAAATTGTCCAAAACGAACTGTGATGATGGTTGCAAGTATTTTTTTTTTCTTTAGACATAATAATTGGAAAAGAAGTTGAATGCAAATGATTTCCCCCTCCTTTTTGGTCTTTTACCATGCAGTCACCTTTTTAGACCAGACGAGGGCAGACTTGTTTCACATTCACATAGATTGAATCTCCCTTTAAAATTTGAATCATCTGACTTGTAAATATTGCCAAACTTTTTTTTTATTATTGTAAATCTTGATTAGCTACAGACAAAAGAATTATCTAGACGAAACTAATGATTTTCATATTATGACTGCCCTTATTTTTGCTAACTACAAGTTAAAACTAACAACCCCCCAGGCTTATTCTGTCCCTAAACCTCAACCCAGTCCCTGCAATATGGAAGGAATGATGCCATTCTGATCTTCTGCATTGGTGCATGTGCACCTCTTATTGGCCTCACGTTCCATTAATGACTTTACGGGGAATGACCGAGGCTATTTTTGTGCAAACTTTGCTGACAAGCATTTGCCTTAAATGCATTTCCTCCAATATTTCACTTGTACATTCTAGGCCCCCAATGATACCATGTTTTGTTTATTTCCCCCAGGTCGTTGATATTATTGTGTAATGTATATTTAAATCTATATATTTTGTTTTTATCTCACAGAGGAACCTTTTTTAAAAAAAAATCTGTTTTCCGATAGAAATTGAATCCCGCTCCTCCTTTCCCAGATTAAATAAAGTCAAACAAGACTTTGCCTTTGTTGGATGACACGTGGACTTGTAGTGAATGTGTTCAGTTCGAGAAGGTATAACCCTCATGACAAATTTCATCAAAATACAAATTGAATTAGATGGACGAAAGGGGCAATGACTTTTTGTCCTGAGACATTAATGTTCCTCATGGCTGACGAGTGTAAAGTGCAATGGTGCGTAATGGAGTCAGTTGGGCAAATCCACCACCACTGGTACTCTGAGAGCTGCCACCAAAGGCCTCATAGCAACAGGGACCTTCAGAGAAGTGGGTAAGTGGGCCAAATACGCACACACATGTCAAGTGGAGTTAATTTTAGCTGAATGTAAGAAAGGACCACTTTGACTTTTACAAATATCTCCTAATGTCTAATGGCTCAATAGTGAATGGACTGTAAATTCATATGCAAACTATTAGTCTGTCTTCCAGGAAAACAAATCTCTCTGATGCTAACAGGGTGTTGTCTAGCAACAGAACATAAACAGAGTGGGCAGCTGCTTCCGCCTGTTGTCCAGCGTTGCCAGATGCTCATACAATCAAGTTAGAGAAAATGCAGTCTGCAGATGAAGTCCAACTCAGTCCAGTTCATTTAAAAAGGAAAAAAAATAGGCCTACCATTTTAAAAACAAGACATTCTTGTAACAAGTCAAAACAACCAAAATCTTAATCATACTTTGGAACAAGGTTTTAATCTACTTATGAAAATTTGTAATTTTCAACATTCACCATTTTAACCTTTCAATACACAACATGGGTAAAAAATAATAACATGCAAATATCAAAACTGTAGCTGTTCACTATGTAAGAAAGAATAATAATCATTTGTGCTGAACCAAACCCAGATATTTACTCCAGATACTCCAAATATTATGATTCACAGATATCTCTTAGCCAAATAAAAATAAGAAAGGGAAAAATTAATTGATTAAAACAAGTTATTTGAAAAATACTTTGAACACTGAATGCTGAAATTAATTTGTTATAGAAAATTAAATTATGTGTCCCATCCTGTGCCACAAAATGTTAAACTAGTCACACATTTCTTTTCCTTTGTGCGATATTTTAGTACAGCAAACAGCCACTATTCTGCAGTTCATCTTTTTTCCACACCCGCACACGCATCCAGACAGCCACCTTCACTGTCCCCTCTCTTGTGTCCCCAGTGCAGGCGTGCATCATGGCAGAGCACAGGGAAAAGACCCAAGACGACTTACCCGTGTACCTGGCCCGGCCTACTTCTACAAACCAAAGGGTTCGACAAAAATTTGGCGGCATGTTCTGCAGCGTGAGAGATGCCTTTGAGGGTAAGACTCTAGACTTTGATTCCCTCAGTGTGGGTCAGAAGAGGACCCCCAGGGCCTCAATCTCAATTGGAACAGACGTCGGTTCTCAGGACGAGCCAGCCAACAAGGAGACGGAAACTCTTCAAAGCCCACAGTTTGAGAAGGTGAGCATCCAGCATGTATTCATCGTGTACATATGACTACTACTGCCTTGGGACCAACCCGTAAAATGTTTTTGACATGCCATTGTAAATGCATGCAATAGTTCAGTTGCTTAACAAGTGTTTACAATACATAGACTTGTTATGAATGGAATTAGTTCTCTAATATTTGTCTGTACATTTATGAGCACAAACCTCAATGCAATTTCACAATACATGCCACAAATCCCAAGAATACAGTGCCATATACAGTACACTATTCAAGTAAATACTGTATATTCTTTCAAAACCATATCTATTGATTAATTATTTTGCATGTAGAATTGTATCCATTTACTCATCTATACATTGTACAAGCAGATCTGTATATGATCTTGCTCTGGAAATTTTAAATATCATCAGGGTGGCACAGGCTTCGATAATATAGAGCTGTATTCATGTGAGGGGTTTAATTTCTTAGAAAACACTTTGTGATAGAATTATGTTCTTCATTATGTTTTTGTTTATTTCATTACAGCTAAGCAAAACGTTTGTGATAACACCAGGATGACTTGACAGATGTGTGTACATCTGTTGACAGGTGACAGAACATGCTGGATTCATGGTGGATAGAAGTTGACAAATCAGTCCTGAACAGATTATAACCCATGCTATGCGCAGCATTTTTACGTTTTGTACGAGCCAACACTGCTGTAAAACACATTACATCTTATTATTCAGCATTTAAGTCATCCTAATGCTGCTTCCGCAGTTCAAATAACCTTAGACTAACCCTAGTGCTGTAAGTTGTCAGAGTGAGGACGAAGCAGTCCACCTCAAATGTATTAAAAACGCTGAGGATGGTCGAACAAAGTGTCAGCAATGTGTCACTGAGTCAAAATTCAAGAATGTTTAAATGCTACAAGACAGCTCATCTTATGTAACCAGAAAAGTTTTAATCAGCAGTGTGATGTCATCAACATAACAATAACAAATAAGAATAAATTCTAACTATTAATTAAACACTTAAAGTCAACAGGAACATACTGTACTGTACACACATACATTTATAGTGTAGACCCTGACATGGGTTTCAGTATTTGTTTAAACATGTGTGCATTAAAGCTGATGAGTGAGTAATGTAGGAAAGATCTTGTGAAGAGAAAGCAAGGACTGGTGTTTCATGGGCCCAAACAATAGAGTCACATGGCTTCATTAGGGGGCATCCAGAGTGTGTGTTGATAGATTATAGAATGTGGGTGTGGCAATGTGCTGGAGAGCATCTGTGACAGCTGCTACATCATTTCACCCCTCCTCCATTTAAAAGAAACAGAGAGAATCTCGGCAAAATAGTCATCAAATAACTGATGATGATGTGATTTGTTTCTTCTTATTTCGGAATATATAAACCTAACATATACCCTATGTGCGCACATTATAATTGCAATATTCATTTGGGGAAGGAATATGAAATGAAAATCAGACATAGGCATTGTCGTCATCATTGACTTGACAAAAAGGTGGTCTTTTTATGCTAAACTTGTATTCAATTTTTCAAACAACGTATAATCTGTACCCCTCAAAAAGTTACTTTCTTGGACTAACTAAAAGGTAAATTCAAAATAAAACAGTGAAAATGCTACTATTTACGCATCCTACGTCAAAACATTCAACAATATATGTTGCCTTTGTTATGTACTTTTTAATGTGTCTATGTTTAAATATTGATTTTTGCATTGTGAGTGCATTCAAGTGGATAACGACTTTGATATTGCAAAGGTGGACCTCGCCCCTAAATGAGTCAAATGATCAATAATTAATGTCTACTTTTCCATATGGATAGATGGATGCATCACTGGGGTCTCTCTGGCGTCCTCTAAAGACAATGTATTGCCACTGCTGCCTTTCTATATGAGGCGGGGCCGTCTTTTTTTTTTGAAATTTTGGTATTCTCTTCCGAGCACTGACGCTCCTGCAACACTTGCTGAGCTCGTGAACGGGTGTGCGTGTTTATGTGTACGCGCGCGCATCGTGCTTCACATTCCACATCCAGCATCCGTCCAAGAGGGGTATTATCATCATCATTTTTACACCTCTTCTTGGGTTTTTGATTGACAGGGACAAATAAAAGAATGTCTTATCAAGGCAAGAAGAACATCCCGAAGATCACAGTGAGTAGTTGCCGATGCTTTATGGAATTGGGAACTTTGATGGCTGGGATTAATAAATCACTGCATTAGCCTGGTCTGCAAGAGCATTCACCTAAACCTTATAGTCGCAAAAGTCTTTAAAAAATATGGTTATTATGAATATTTTGGTGTCTGTCAGCCCCCATTCTGCAGTGAGGACAATGTATTGGTCATGGTTTAATGTAGTATTAGTCTCTTTGTTGAGGGACTCGCCCATGTGAGGACTCAATTACAAATATCACTTTATGTTTTTCATTTCCTTCAATTCAAATTGTTTTTATTTTAGTAGTATTTTACATTTAGATTGTGGGTTTTGCATTGTGTAGGATTAAACAAGATTTTTTTTCTATTGAGCCTTGCAGCCATTTTGCCTTACGGTCATGTTATCCTATTATATTTTATATCCTTTAATTCCACTACCCGATCATGATTAGAGACTATGGCAAATAATCAAATGTCATTTGAAAGGGGATTTTATTCTTTCTGTGTTGAGCGTTGACGTTGCAAGCTTGTGTGGTGCAGAGGAGCGAGTGAAAGGCAAGGAAGGTGGATGGAAGGCGAGGAGAGGAGAGGGTGGGGGTAGGGGGGGTGTTGATGGGAGGCACACGCCCATTTCTGGGTTGATGTGGGATAAAGCAGCCGAGGGAAAGGAGTGTCTTGAATTGAGATTTTCATGAAGGCCAGCAGTTGTGTCACAGTGTAAAGGGTGGAGGTTGAACAGAGGCCAGTTAAGACAGCTGCGCCTCTGGTTTGTCGTCCAATTGCATATCTTTCCATTGTCTTTTTATCGTTGCAGAGATGTGCCGCATTGCTATGTCTTTGTCGTCACCTTTGTTTTAGCGTCAGAATGATGTCCAAAGAAATATTTTCCGTTTGTGTTTGGCCTTCCGTTCTCATCATGATAATGCAAATTCTCAGCTCTTGATTCCCATTGATGTGATTGGACCAACCTTATGCGCTTGTGAGTAACAAATGTCACCCTAAAAATGTTCAGAATTGCCTACTAGTGATTCTCAAAAGGTTGTATGAGTGCTGGCTCTCTCTCGTGGCATTTGAAAGATCTACTGCCTGATTACAGTTGAGTTATATTCAACTTTAATGAACAATATGTTTCAAATTGGGCAGTCTAAGTTGGGCCATAAAGTGGCCTTGTATACAAACAAAACACACAGTGGCCTAGCCAGATGTGATTCACCATGACAACCGGTGTGCATTTAAGATGGCACCAAAACACATACCCTATATGTTGGTGCAATTCTTTTACCGCAATCCACTCAAATGTGTCTTTTTTTTCTCAACACTATAAAAATGTAGCTTTTGGGGTAAATATTTGGTCTCTATGCAACTGCGAGAAAATGGACGCATGGGTGCAGACTCCACCCTAATGTAACAGAAGCTCCTAACATCCTGTCGAACCTAGGAGTTGTCCAGTAATTTCCTCAATTATCATGAAGTGAAAAGAGGCAGTATGAAATATTCTTCCATCCATTCTAGCGAAAGTGGAAAATAACATGAAAACATCCTGTCATCCTTTTTTCTTTTAATAGAAGAAAGCAGCCAAAAGACAGTTTCCTGTGGAGAGAAGTGTTCTATTTTTGGCACTTATTCTTTTTTAGGTATTACTGTTTAGAAAAAAGAAATTTACGGTCCTTTGTGTCCTTGAACTTTTCCTCAATTCATCTGCCAGGAATTATTATCTAAAAAAAAAGTAGAATCATTTCTATTTTTGGTGACACTGTCCTGATACTGTTCTTTCTAACTCCTCTTTTTTTCAACACTGATGGCATTGCGTGTTGAGAGCATGTTAATCCTCCCAAATGCTTTAGTTTGAAGAAATCCCATCAAATCCTGCACCCATTAGAAAATAAAAATGACCACAAAATCCCCAACTCAGAATGCAAGAAGTGACATCAGTCTTTCACACATTTGACCTAGTACATATATTCAATTCTTCAGAAATACTTCTTGTGAATGGAATTTCCATGTTTCCGTATGTACACAAGCCAGATAACAGTCTAAAGTTCTTTGTTCTGTGTTATTTATTATAGCTATAACTATCATACACAGATGATGCTTAGGGGATTTTTTTTCTTAAAATTCCACTCGTAAAGCAGTATGCAGTCATTGGGAGTGACAAACTGGGGCTTGACCCTGGATGGTCTGACCCAATCAAGATCAAAAGGATCATATCGGGTGAATGTTTGCTGTTCTGCTCGACTCTTTTCCTTGTACTTGCAATAGGTCTATCACACCATCCCTTTTCAACTTTATTCGGCCTGCTGTCATATGATGTCTATTACCAGAGCTGCCACATGGTTTCAAAGAGTTTTCGTCACCGAAAGTCAAGGAGCTTTACCTCGATTAACCAAAAGAGGATTATTCAGTCTGAGACTTATTGGCAAGTGCATTTTTGGGGGTGTTTAGAAAAAAAAAGACTAACGGTAGGCCATAAAAGAACAAAAATAAAATGTTATGAAAATAAGGCAAAAGGTTTCAATTGTAAAATGTGTCTAGCTATTGCCAGCATAAAGTAAAAATGGTCAATAACTGGTTTTTAAAATGTTTTCCTGTCAAATAAAGGTATCATTTAAAAGAAATCTGTTGTAAGGTAGCAAGTAGTAGTGGATTATTTTTGTTGAGGGAGGGGATGTGCTAAATCGACAGTTTTAGGGCAGCATTGATGTGTAGTCAAGCTTCATTCGTTCCAGTTGTGAGCGAGCACTCCAATCGAGTAGTGTAATGCTTTCAGGGTGTGGTTGCCTGAAAAACCTCTGAGCATGCACTCGATACATATTACTTCATCACTATGGTACACAAAATATATACAGTATATTGATTGTAGCTCTTGGAAGACAATCAAGACTATTTTTTTTTTAGATTCTGGAAGGGATATACCATGACTGGAACAGACTTGACAACAGTCCATTTAGTTTCGGGACTGTTTGTCCTTAATGCAGTCCTAGCTAAGCTGAATGTTATGATGGATGACTTTATGTTTGGGCTGCATGCCAGTCAGCTGCAGGGAACGTATAGACAAACAACTCAGACTCATGTTCACACCAATTGACAATTTGGAGTCTGGAATGAACACGTCGTGATGCAGCATCAAGTTCTAAGAATCCACACGACTAATACGTTATTAATCAATAGACCCCTGTATTACGCATGTTAAAAACAGCCATGTTATTTTGACATGTACAAAATGAATGCATTTCATTCATAGTGCATTCATCTAATAATGTTTTAAACTCTGTGGTGGATTTGTTTCCTATTTTATTAGCCTCAATTTTCTAACTGGTTCCCCCAGTAACAACAGCCATTGCTTCTCTCCAACAAAGCAAAAGCCAGTGCCCAATCTATTCACTCTCCCTCCCTGCGGTGAACTGGTTGCCATGGCAGCAGTACGCTGGAGTCAGTCCACAACTCGGCGGTAGAACCAGACTTTGATTTGTCTGACTGTGCTGCGTCATGGCAATGCCTAAATCAAGCAATAATTTTTATTGCAAAGTTATGTAATATTTTGTTGTTGTTCTTATTTTACACCAAGTGATCTTATTAAATGAACGTTTACCAATTCTGCTTCTCTTTAATGTATGCACAGAACTCGTTCTTATCTCCCTTCTTTTTTTTTTTTTAATCCATAGAGCGACCGGCTTCTTATCAAAGGGGGCCGGATTGTGAACGATGATCAATCCTTCCATGCAGACATCTACATGGAGGATGGTCTCATCAAGTAAGACCATTTTGTTCCCCCTCCCTTTGACTTTCATCCCTTAGCCTCTTAATATTTTCTGATATTCACCTCTCCAAATCCTGTTTTTTAATGAAGATTCCCACGACATAACCAAGTTTCGTTTGCACCCTCTTCTGTAACTGTAACCGACTCCTAGTAAAACCTGTCTGTACTAACTCAGATCAGCGCCTAGTAAATGGCTAACACTTACTAAGAAGCTTTGTTCATGCTATGGTAATATTTTGGAAATGTTAATGCTGGGTATAACACCTCATAAAATCAAATGCTGTATAACCTTGGCTAATTCTTCACAGGCAAATAGGCGACAACCTCATTGTGCCCGGTGGGGTAAAGACCATCGAGGCCAATGGCAAGATGGTAATCCCCGGTGGTATCGACATCCACACTCACCTCCAGATGCCATACCGCGGGATCACCACTGTGGATGACTTTGCTCAAGGGTCTAAGGCAGCTCTGGCCGGGGGAACAACCATGATCGGTAAGAAAGTGGCAGCTCAGGGTTAAAAATCTCATGAGTAAAAGAGGTGGAGCTGACACTCTAAGCGAGCCCCCTATGGGCCACTCTCCAAAAGCAAGTCTATACAAAAGGTTTTCGAAGAGGGGGGTCTTTTGGGCAAGCGGCTCCCATGGAAATTGAGAACAGTGTGTCCGCTTGTCTTAACACAGCAAGTACATATCTACTGTATGTGTGTGTCCGGAGAGACACGTCGGCATCACAGCCAACAGCTGCGAGATTGCATCGTCGCCGTCACGCTAAACTTCGATGAAAGCTGGCAGTGAGAGATCTACTAACAGACATGCCCCCTGTTAGCACTATTCATGCACCCCATTCATTTGTGGGGGATTACATTTCGAGACTAAGTAAAAACATTCACCCGTTGGGTGTGGAGTAAACAGTTTCTTCACCCTTATGTAAGATTTTTAGTGTGACCACATATTGTTGGCGTGATAATAATGTTTTTTTTAGTCCAGTCCGATGGCTCAATTTTATATGATAATCTCATGTTGGGACAAGTAAAAAATGTGACATGTGCCATTGTTTGGTGCCATGAGTGGCTTGCAGACAAAACATGCACTGACAAATGATCTACTGCAAGATTTAATGGGAAAATAGCAACCACCAGGATACAAATTTTGACGTGATCCTTTGGTTACTATCCTCTCCTCCATTTACAGTGGACCATGTGATCCCAGAGGCAGGAAGCAGCCTGGTGCAGGCCTTTGACCAGTGGAGGCAGTGGGCTGATGAGAAGGCCTGCTGTGACTACTCTTTTCATGTGGACATCACACACTGGAATGACAGTGTCAAACAGGAGGTGGAAAGCCTGATGAAAGACAAAGGTATCATCATTTTTTTTAATGCAATGACACTTTGTTTGTCCTAGAAAACAAAACAAAAGCGTGTTATTGTTTTTTTCCCCCAGTCAAAACAGCAACTCAATTACAAATAAATATTTTATACATGGCTGACATTGAGGTTTTTGTTTGTAAATGGATTTTCTCTTACTAACATAGATCTTTGGAATAAAATGTCGGTTCTTTATATTATTGTATAGTTTATTTTCCCTTAAAATTGAAGTCAAATTCCTTTGCTTAGTTAAAGGCTCCAACCTTTCTTATGTCTTTTTTTCATTTTTGTAGGAGTAAACTCTTTCCAGGTGTACATGGCTTATAAAGACTACTATCAGATGAGCAACAGTGAGGTACATATCTTTCTTAACTAACTGTCAGTTTCCAACATGTGTCATGCATCTGACTAGAGTCAGTCATTTCAGGACAACCCGCAAAATATTTGCAGCATGAGAGGCAGTCACTGCCTCAAAAGGGACATTTTATTTATCATATGGAAACAAATTGCAAGCATAATGAAATGAGTTTACTGTATTTTTTTGTTTGTTTGCCGAAGCTCTATGAGGTGTTCACCTTCCTGGCAGAAAGGGGAGCCATTGCTCAGGTCCATGCGGAAAATGGAGAGATCATTGCAGAGGTAACAAAAAAAATGGTTTTCTTGCAAATAGCTTCTTGTGACCTAAATTGGATCCTCTGGTTTTCCCCTTCCTTTTTCATAGAGTATCTCCTTTGCGTAAAGATTAAACACACTGTCACGAAAGAGAGTAGGAGTACTACTTCTTCCACATGGTGGGGTGGGCAAATGAAAGTTTTGGATCTGATTCAGCTCTATTTCTAACTCTATCTTATCTAGTTTTAAACAAGGAATTGGATGGAGTCCATTATCATGTTTTCAGGAACAAATGATAACCACATGATGTTCAAATCTACTTAAAAGCCACTGTTATGATTGTAACCATGACATCCAAAACCTAACTTGGACCATTTGTGGCCTTAGAACCCCATATGGTGTCTTTTTTGCTATTTCTGAACTAAGAATAACGTCATTTTAACTTCGTTTGAACCACTACAACCAAAAATACACCTGACTAAATGCAATCCTCTTTGTTTCATGCTGCTTTAAGTTTTCCCATTATATGTTGGTCCAACAGGAGCAGGCCCGTATGCTGCAGATGGGAATTACTGGACCGGAAGGACACGTTCTAAGTCGGCCTGAAGAGGTTGGAATATAACATGACACACAACACTATAATACTACTCAATCTATGTGTTGACACAGGATTTTGAAGAGAATTAGAAATATTTCTCTTCAATTTCATATGGCCACACATACAGACTTCATTCTCGCTCACAATCATGCTGGTATTATTATGCATGTGGTTTCATGCACTTAAGTGACAGAGAGGATGTGAATCAGCAGTTTGGTGTCACTAAATAAACTCGATTCCAGAAACTCGTCTGCTTTGAGGCTCTGAAAGGAATTTTTGGGACTATACTGGGAATCAGACACTTTTGCCAAAGACATAACTGAGTTAAACATTTCCTCTTTGTTTTCAATTGATTGGTTTTCAGTACTGACTGAACTTGTTCCTAAATTGTCCACTGACATAAATGTGAGCTCCGATGATTTGTCTGTGTATATTTTATTTGGTTCAGTATACTCTACAAAAGTTGCAGGGAAGTCAATGCAGTAACTGAAGCGCTGCAATTTTTGGCATTAAAATTCAAAATTCCAACTTTTGGTTGGAAAGTATTTATCAAAAACAGCCTCAAATGATATTTGCCGTGTTAGCATTTTCATAGAAAAAACTGTGAAAACCATACTCAACTGTGGCTTTTTTTTTTTTTTTGGTTACTTGCTCTAGCTGGAGGCGGAGGCCGTTTTTCGAGCCATCACCATTGCTAGCCAAACCAACTGTCCCCTCTACGTGACCCGCGTCATGAGCAAGAGTGCCGCCGACATCATATCGCAGGCTCGCAAAAAAGGTGTATGCCTGAAATCCTTCTGCCATCTTTTGCTGCTCATTTTCTAAACTAGGTTTGTTCCTTAAGGAAATGTTGTTTTTGGGGAGCCAATCACAGCCAGCCTGGGCACGGACGGAACCCATTACTGGAGCAAAAACTGGGCCAAAGCAGCTTCTTTTGTAACTTCACCACCACTCAGTCCTGACCCAACTACTCCAGACTATCTGAACACGCTCCTGTCCAGGTACACCTTACATTTCTTTTATTGCAATACATAACCTAACCTTTAAATCCCTGGGAAACAAGCAGAAATCTTCTTTGGAATTTGTTGCTTTCTATTGTTTGAAAAATAATTTCCAACATTATCTTAACCGACCGCTATTTGCACTGTCAGATGTAACAAACCAATGAAAACAATTCCTCTTGGCTTATATGTCTAAATCAAACCTCATTGAATATAATCATTATAATATGTGCAAAATGCATGCAGGTGTGCTTCACTTGATTGCTTGTAGTTTTAAAGTATGTAGAGGTTGAGTTTTATTCTTTTTGCTCGTAACACAACTTGTCAGTTAAATGGAAACAGGAATTATTTTTCCAAATTCTCTGGGTCCTGTTTTGTGTAAGACTGTCAAATGTCACCTGTGTAGATGTCTATAGCGCCGTAGTTGCTGTAAAAAAAACTTGTGTGTATCCTCCAGCGGAGACTTGAGTGTGAGTGGCAGCGCTCACTGTACATTCAGTGTGTCGCAGAAGGCCATCGGCAAGGACGACTTCACTCAGATCCCCGAAGGTGTCAATGGGGTGGAGGAGAGGATGACCCTCATCTGGGACAAAGCTGTGGTCAGAAAGCCTGAAATCTTCTTTATTTTTATCACTTATTGTTATTTTTACAAATCGTGGCACATAGGTTTCGAGGTAAATTACTACATTATGGCCGAGGCAACATTTTGTTTGCCGAGGATACATTTCACAGAAATAAGTTTTTTTTTTTTTTTTTTATCAGCAAAACACATTACTATCAATCTAAAGATATTTGTAGTAACCTAGGAAACAAACCACATACACTTTGGCTGTTGTATAATTTTTGATATGCTCTTTTTTTTTTAAATGGATGTCCCTTAGTTCTTCTTAGAAATTTTAATATTCTATATTTTATTTCTCTTTGTAGACCTCTGGCAAGATGGACGAGAACATGTTTGTGGCTGTTACAAGCACCAACGCAGCTAAGATCCTCAATCTTTACCCCCGGAAGGGTCGGATTGCTGTTGGCTCTGATGCCGACCTCGTCATCTGGGACACCGACGCTCTGCGAACCATCACGGCAAAGAAACACAACTCGGTGCGTAGGAAATCGTGCATCGTTTTACTTCTTTACTCCGTAAAATATATACAAAGCAGATGTATATGAAGGAAGTCCACCCTGGAGGTAGAATAAGAGACAGACAGTGTATGTGCTGTTGTAAAGCACACTGGCTTACACACACATTTTTGACCAGGCTCCAGAGAGCTCAGAGTTCCTCCGAACGGAAATGAGGTCTCAGAGGATCTCGAACTGACTCACAAAGTACATTCACGCTTACTCAATTAAAAGAAAACACTTACCTACATAAAAATAGCAACCACAAAGTTATGTTACCATGCATTAAACGGAGGTATTGTTTCATGAAAATATGAAACAAATGTGCCTTGTTGTATTTGGATAGAATCACATGACAAATGTGTTTTCTGATGAGATAAACAGGCTGTTTTATACTTATTTTCCCAAATCAGATTTAGACATAGAATTAGATTTCATGGTGTAACAAACCATGTTAATTCCCTAAATCTGCTCTTCCTTTGACTGAGTAAAGTAAAAAAACAAACACAAAAAACTTCAAACATCAATAAAGTTGTGTAATATTTGAATTAAAAACAATTTATTTTGCCACAATGTGTCCCGACATTATATTCTATCCCTCTCGGGCAATAAGGCAAACAAAAATTTGATTCAGTAGGAGTTGAGAGATCTCAGTCATCCTTTTTGGACTCTCATGTAATGATGTTCACATGTTTATTTCTCACAGTTTGACTCTCCGCCAAAACCCAAAAAGTCCATTCAGAGTTGATCCCAGAAACAATAAATCTAACCTAATGCATATTTAGTTGGTTGGCCAAGCAGGAGTGACCATGTTTCCTATCATATTGAGCCCACTCGCGCACGCTATTTGTCATGACATCATCTTTGGTGCACAGCCACTTGGAATTTTACTCTGCACTGGCCTCAATTTGGACAACAAGCCAGAAAGGAGCACCAGTGGAATGAGGGAGTTGACTATAGTCACGATTAGAAAGATAAAAATGACTGAAAGTGGAAAACTACCACATTTGGAAAATAGACTTTGAGAGGAAGGAGTGGGTGGAATATTTCATTTCAATTTAATCCATCAAATGCGTCGTGTCTCGCTTTTCTACTTTAATTCCAGGCTGCTGAGTACAATATCTTTGAGGGTATGGAGTTGCGTGGCGCCCCCCAACTGGTCATCTGTCAAGGAAAGGTCGTCCTGGAAGATGACAACCTGCACGTGACCTCGGGCGTGGGCCGCTTCATCCCCTGCTCGCCATTCCCGGATTACGCCTACAAGCGTGTTAAAGCCAGGAAGCAGGTAAAAGTGTGGGCCTTTTGTCTATTCCTTTTTTTTCACTATGAAAAAAAGTCCACAATTTTACTGCTGCACAACTCCCAGCAGATGGCAATAATGTGTCCAGTTGAAAGGTTTCTCAAAGAGAGCCATATTTGCATAAACCAATCAAAAATAACAGCAACATACTTATTTTCATGTAAATGTGGCCTTGATGAGTGGAAAATCAATAA
This sequence comes from Stigmatopora nigra, assembly GCF_051989575.1. Taxonomy (NCBI): domain Eukaryota; kingdom Metazoa; phylum Chordata; class Actinopteri; order Syngnathiformes; family Syngnathidae; genus Stigmatopora; species Stigmatopora nigra. The sequence continues at coordinate 7,151,309 of NC_135526.1, forward strand.
CTTAGAAAAAGTTCTATGCCATGCAAAACAGCCCTTTTTCCCATTAGTCATCCTTTATTGGTCCTATTTTAACCTACTGTATGTGGTTCTATGCAGCTGGCTGTCTTAAGGGCAGTTCCCAGGGGAATGTATGACGGCCCCGTGTCGGAATTCTCCATGTCGCGAGGCGGCACCCCGTCTGCCTCGGCGCGGACATCCCCCACCAAGCAGCCTGTCAGGAACCTGCACCAGTCAGGATTTACTCTATCAGGTAACATTGCCCCATGCGGTGAGCATAAATCCCTCAATTTCTTCTATACACGACATATAGTAACCCATTATTACAACAACACCTCTGCATTGAAAGCTTGCGTGTAAAGAAAAACACACTTTTCATGAATCTCCATCAGGAAATAAAATAAAAAGCTCTCATGATTGTATTCCATTCCATTGTGCTACACAACAACATCTTATTTGTTGTCGGTGTGTCTTAACAAGCATTGTTAAGCTTGCAGGGTAAAATAAGACAAAGGAGGTGATCTCCCTGGGAAGGAATTTATACATGATTTCATTACTAGCTACCCCCTTTTTTTTATTCCGAATGGATGTGTTCTTTGTTTTTAGGGTTGTACAAGTGTTGTAGAGTAAATTCCCACATGACAGTAACGCAACTCTTATGTTCAATGTTTCTGGTTTAAATCCAAGCATTTTCCTTACACTTCCCTCCTCTTTATGCTGTCAGGTCCCCCCGCCCCTGATGATGTCTCCAGCAGGCCTGCTGGTCGTCGTATTATGGTCCCCCCTGGTGGCCGGTCTAACATCACCTCCCTTAGTTAAACCCCTGCATTCTAGCTCCCATCCCAGTAGGGCAGGGGTGGGCAAACTGTCCCACAAAGGGCTGCAGTGGGTGTGGGTTTTCATTCCAACCCTACAAGTGCAATCAATGTATTGCAGTCTGGTGCTTCTTGTTTCAGCACAACCCCCACTTGGTTAAAGTGTCTGTGCTGGCTTGGTTGGAAGATAAACTTGCACCCACAGCGGCCCTCAAGGACCACTTTGCCCACCCCTACAGTAGGGTCAACTGTGTGCCTCCAGAGCCAGACTGTGTTAATTTGTGTGCGTGTATGAGTAGGGGTAGGGTTAACTTCAACAACCACAATTCATTAAAAAACAAACAATAACATGGACTATACATGCCTTACCTGTTACTATGCTAGACTTTGAAAATAAGTTTTATTCAGGACTTTGGCAAGAACCAAGGTTTGAATGCCCAACCCCTTCCTTGTTTTAATTTGTATTCTATTAAAAATAACGATAAAATGACCAAAGCACAACCAGTTTCAGCCTTTTTCTCAACAGTTAAATATGCTAGAGATTCTGTACTGGTGCTCTTGGTTTAGTAAATCTGTTTAAAAAGTACGGAAATGACTTGTTCTTCAATGACACATTTATCCTAATTGGCTCGCCGTGTGATTATACATATGCTAGATATCATGTAGCTTTGTGAGTGATGTTATTTAGCTTGTTTTGAGGGCCAGATAATAAACAAGATAATAATTGGGGGACAATCTTGAACAGAAGACATGGAACTGCATGGGCCACATATTGGACATTGGTGACGTGATCCATGATTCTTTTCAATATGTCTCTGAGGTGACCTGATCTATGTGTTGTACTGAATAAGGTGTATTTGGAAGAAAAAAGTAGCAAAACATAACACTAGTGTTATTGTAAAAAAAAATGTCTTGGCATTTGTTGATGTTTACAAGAAGTCAACTGTAAAATGAGTAAGGAACAAATTTAAAGTGCATGTGATCCCATATACATTGCAGAAGAAGAAATGAGCTTTAACACAACCCCATTTCACTTTTTGGGTTCTACATTCCTTACAGACACACTCACACATATATATTATACATCCCAATTTGCAGCTTTCCCATCAGAACATCCTTATGCAAGCACTTCAAAATACTGCATCTAATATTCTACCTAACATTCAATGTAAATGGTGTGCCGCTGTGGAGGAAACGATGGACTGGGAGAAATTGGTGCTTTTAATCTGACTGACTCAGAGACAGAAAAATACAACAGTACACAAGAGCCGCACTGAAAAGAAAAACAAGTAGAAATGGACAAACAAGCATGACAATAATGTAGTAATTTTAGTAAGAACTAAAAAAGATGTCCAAAAAAAAGGTTTACAAATATGTACCTCCACAATTTAAACAATGTTACAAGAGTAAAGGCAAACTTATTCCGACATGTTATCGTTTTATAGAGAGAATATGGTAGTTTCTTTTCAGTGTGGCCCTAATACAACTTTGTAGAAATCAAGTAGTGTTTGTTGTATTTATATTGGTTTTGTTTTTATGTTGTTTCTTTTTATACTATTGTATAAAGCCCCAAAATGGCAAAGGTGGAAAAAAAGACATGTTGTGGTGGTCTGACTTGATTCTGGAATAAAAAAGGGTAACAGATGAAGAATGCTTTAAGTATGTATTTGTTTTTGTATGTGGTGGGATACTTTTCCTTTAAAAATACTTGATCGCACGATACAAGTCAAGAAAAAAACATTGCCCTCATAACTATGGGTGGCCTTTTTGTTTACGGCCATTTGATGAATAAATAGAGTGAGGCAACAATCAATGACTAGTTGAGACACTCACACAAGTTTGGATGATTAATGAAGAGCAGAAGCGAATGATGTGGGCCTCTTGATTTAGAGTGAATTATTTGCCTAGCATCCCTGGCCGCAAAGCTGAGAAAACAAAACATCAACAACAATATTTCTTGAGATGCCTAATGTTATTTACCACAGCCATTGAAGGGTTATTTGTCTATAAAATGGAGCAAATTGGAATTGGCTCCAGCTCACACAAATGAAGAAAGGTCAATACAAAGGGGTGAACCCACTACTTTAGTGCATATGAAGGAATAAAATACTATATCATGCCAGTAGGGGAGGCTACTAACACATAAAAAAATATTCTCCCTCTCCCTTGTTACAATATTAAAAATATGTATACATTTGTCGTTAAAAATGAGTTTCAATATTATTTTGAAAGCACAAAAGCTTGTATATATTTCCTGCCATATTTTTTAAAGCTTACAAACAGTGTTTTATTGTATTGCCTTCTACTGCACTACAAACCACAACACACAACATGCTAAAACTCCAATGAAAAACCATGTTTATATAAAAACAATAACTAAAAAAGCAGGAGCACAGTAACACACATTTAAAAGAAAAAATAACACAAAAAAAGAATGAACAACACACAGACGTGTAAATGAGACAATCGGGAGCAAGTGGGTGAGTTGAGAGACAGCTGATTGGTGGATGGAAGGATGCACAATGAGGCGATAGGTGAAATCAGGTAATCACAAACACAACACACAATAAACCACATACAAAAATGACCCAAACATGAACCGCAGCACAAACAATGATTTTGGATCCAATAAAGGTAAATGACGGAGTCAGATTGGTTCAAAAGGAAATTTTAGTTCTTATTTAAGGCACACATTAATAGACAGAGTGGAAGGAACAACTAAGTGACAACAAAACGTCCATCTTGATATTCACAGGTCTGCTACCTTTTTTTCCTTTATCCTAGATTTAGCTTCATTAGACTATATAACACAGTATTTCAACTTAAATACAGGAAGGATGTTTAAATTTACATTAACAATAAATAACAACTACACAAGAAAAGCAGGTCCAAACACTACACCCTCCTTTTTTTTAGTGGATAATTCTAAAAATGTAAAACATACAGTACAAGTATCTGACAGAGCAACGTATAACAACAGGAATTAATAATTGTGATTCTGTCTTTTACAATCTATATAACATTACCAATCTTTTGGAGATAATCCCACACAAATCAAGCATATCAGGAAGGACTTAATATTTAAAAAAAATTGAAGAACATTGTCAAATTGATTGTTTTTATACTAGTGGCTCTTTCATTTCTATAGTCAAAAGTGGGAAAGGTGCCAAAAAAATCCATTCATCCAACTTTTTTTGGCACACTACAGTTGAGGGTTATTAGAAAAGGGTAAGCTATTTATTCTGGGCAGTGACAGACTAGTAGACTGGTAGAGATGCCAAAATAAAATAAAAAAAAAAATCCTTTACTATTACTGTTTGTCCCTCTGCAATGCTGTCTGACAATTTACATCTTCCTCTCACAAAATTAACCAGTGCAAACAACCATTGCTACATTTACCACATTTGCATATTAAAAAGGAATGGTATACTTGCTCTGACATAGAAGTTAAAAATGAAGTGTACCACAAAAGCAGACATTGTAACCTACATTATGTTGTGTTGCATTTTAATCCAAATCAGCAAGATTCCAAAGTTAAGACCAGCAAAGCTTTGAAACAAACATTCAAAGGAAAACATCGACTATTTGCACAAAGATGAACCACCATTCTTGACAAAGTTGGGTATAGATAAACTAGATCTCAACTGAATGTCCTGTCTTTTGCTTCATGTGTATGAAATTGTCTCTTCTGGTGAAAAGTAGCAAGTGTGAGTCATGTCTCCTCAAGGTTCTTCAGACATAAAAACATCCTTAGAAACAGCTTTTCTCATGAAGTAGTCATCATGTCTTTGCTCTGTTCGTTGATGCAACGTAGCAGCCCACCTACATCATTGGGGAATGCTATACTGTTAGTGCTGATCTACTCTAAAAGCCATGTTGAGAGATAAAAGGACAGTTTGAGGGGGTGGGAGGTGGAGGGGATACAGAACCTGGCTGTCTTATCCTGATAAAAAGTTGACAGTTTCCACATTATTGTTCTGACCGTCCTCTATCGCTTTGTTTTTGTTACTTGTGGATAGTTCAGTTGAGTCTGAATTGACAATCGTTTTCTTTGACCTGTTCAACAACAACAAATACAACAAAGAAAAATCATGAGTCATACTGAAAAGCCGCTGACTATGTTATGACATTCTTATTTTCTGCTATATTTATGATCAGAATGAAAAAATGTCTTACTTTTCTCTGTTGAAGATAATAAAGTCTCTTTGCACATTATCCAAACGTTGCTGCAACTGACCATTCTGGAGAAAAGACAAACATAAAAACTGATAAACTGTATTTCACATCAACATTATCTAGTCCTGAAAAGCATATGTACTTATAAATGCACCACAATATCTTTATTTTTTGTTCTTTCCATGCTACGCAGCACACAGTCACTTTCGGCCCCTTGGATAAAGTTAACAGAACACTGAGATTTTTTTAGAGGACGCCTGTGCTCCACTGTGACCAGCGCCTCCCGGTGCATATGTGGTCCACTTCATCAAGACAGAAAATTCTGCTGTGTTCTCAATCTCCCGGGGAGCTGCGACAATAGCGCAGGTGCTTCATTACTATGTCAAGGAGAGATCACAGTGCCACTCCAACCCAAGTTAACTTCATAGTCTACTGTGAAATTCAGAGTTATGCTGCACACAATACCTTTTATATTGTCATTGCTAAAAAGTCATGTTCATGTTATGTAATTTTCCATCCTTTCAAACAAGTATTCTATGTGGTCAGGACTCAGCACTGAATTAGATATAAGTCTCCATAGAGCAACTTTTTATCATTCTATGATTTGGCCACATATGTGCATTTTATGTTAACCATGATCCATTGATTAAGAGATGAGTGGTTATCCTTTAGCCTCCTTTGCAACCGGAAATGATTGATCACCAACTGCATGGTGCCCTCATCAATGAGAAGTGCGCGACTCCCTGCTATGGCTTTCCAGCAGAGAGGGCTACTTTCCAATGATCTTTGCAATATTTTAATGACAAATCGAAAGAGCTGGAACTAATTGGTTTCATAGACAAACAAACAAAAAAATTTATACATACATAGTGTAGTAGACAAACATATACTAAGTATGATGAGTTTCCAAAAGTGGACAGACTTATAATTCAGCATGTTAAAAACTTTGTACCAAATGAACCAAAAACATCAAAACAACAAAAGCTGCAAATTGGACCTATTTTTAGTGACATCCCCAACAGTCCCCAGTTCTACTCCTAACATTTATTTCATTTAATAATGCATCCACAGCGTCTGAAAAGCCAAGTAATGACAAAAAAGATTGTGGAGGATTTGGGAAACATAAGCCACCCAGGGAGGAGTAATATCTGCCAACTATAAGTTAATCAAATCACAAAAGAGTGACACAATAGATCATTCTCTCAATATCTGGAAAATCCTGCTCTTGGCTAGAAGACATTATACATGCATCAGTGGATGTCTGTTCTATATTAGCCAAGCATATACGGCTTTAACTGTGTGATAATATGCTTTTTATGACACTTTAGATGATGTCTTGCTAATTACAGCATCATTCCAGTGCCACCCTCTGCTATTATGACCTTGTACTTTGGGCCACTACTTCTTCCTCTTTACTCTCACTTGGCACAAGTAAAGCATATTAAAATAGTCCATATTTTAAAGAAATGGCAACCTCAACGATCAAAGATGTTTTCTTACCACTTATAATGTGTAATTTGTACACAAATGTACAGTATGTGCCATGACTAGGATATTTGTTTGAAATATACTCTTGAGTGCTACTTTTTGTTGTTGTTTTTTTAACCTCTATGTTTTCCTTTTGGCATGAAATCACGTGATGACTTTTTGGCATCAGCAAAAAACAATAGAACTCATTTAATCACCGGCAAAGGAGTCAACAGCTCATCGTTCAAATTGGTAGATCAAACATTGGGGAGTGCTTGGCTGGATAAGAGCCCGACGGGGACATTTTTTTTCAACGTCCTTGACTAGGTTTGATGTGCCAACGTGAAGGCTGCTCAAACTATGAGCTTCAAATAAATGTCAATAAGTTCTGTTTTCTCATTTCACGCTTCAGATCTCAAGAGTGTGTGCGAGTGCAGTAAATGAATCAAAAATATCTGCACTATCTCAAAGAGTTTCCATCAGGCTAATCCACTCCTACATTATGAGGTCGGTGGTATAAGGCTGTGCAATAGGGGGGAAATAAAAAAAAGAGGTCACTTGCGGTGTAGAAGGGAGTGACAATGACATGCAGACAGCATTGCAGAGGGAGGGACAAAGGAGGACAGAAGAGGAAATCTAAATATGCAAAAAGAATACAGAGAGGCTCTCGGGGTAAAGTGAAGGAAGCAGTAAGAGATGAGGATGAGGACAGCTAGATTTCTTCATTTAATATTGATCTGTTACGCCCCAGTTATCAAGCTCAAAATCTATTGCTCAAACACACAATATGACGTTGAGTCTTTTCATAGCTTTCTCTAGATGCATTTGTCACAAGAATCTCGGTAGAATAAAGCCAAGTATTGCATTTTACCCAGTAAGACAATAAATAAAGGCATAAATGATCCATCACTTCATCCGAGCTACATAAAATCCGAACATTGTTTTCTTTCGGTAGCGGGTGAGTCATGTTTTTTGTTTTTTTTGTTTTTTTTTATAGCCTCCAGCACTTTGTCCAGGGATATTTAAACCAAAGGACTACTTGAAACATGAATGACTACATTTTGCATTGTACTACTTTAGCATAGCTGCAAGCTTTTTAACACTTCAGATGATAAAATGTGAGGCACAATCAAAAAGCTCACTTTAGGTCTTTTCCAATAACAGTGGTTCACTCCACATGAGTCAACAAACTGCATTGGATTAAATCACTCACGTTTCTAATCTAATGTCCTTCACTTACATTAAAGTGTGTTCGATGTGTAGATGTACGAGTGCACCGGTGGACAATCAAATTAACCTTTCAGTTCTAGTCTCTGTTTTGTATAAACACCCAGAGGAGTGCAACTGATTTATGAGCGTTAAAGACTGTGAGGAAAATGGAAAAAGGACAAAGTGCTCATGTTATTTGCCTTGCCAAGTCAGGTAGACAGGTTGGGAGGGTGATGGAGTGTCCTGGAAGTCCGTATTTACAATTTGAAGACAGACAACCAAACTTTTTTAGGGTGCCGTCAATTAAACTAAAATACGATTAGTACTAATACAAGTTTGATTCTGCTTATAATTTAACATTACCTGTGGTGACCCATCAGAACCCTGATCCTTGGTCTTTCTAGCAAGCCTTTTCTTTTTTTTGTGAAGTGGTTTGGACTCCAGGATCATCTCCTCCAACTCAAATGTAGGATCACAGTTCAGTCGACGCTTCTGCAAAAATTCACGTTACAAATACAAGAGTAATCATGAGCAGGAAGTCATTAAATAATAAATAAAAGGCTGATTTTCAAGATTAACCAGATCAAAATGAGGTTCTAACTGACTCTCACATTAGATTCATCATTGGAGTAAAGAAGCTTTGTCTTGCACATCGTGAAAAATGGAAGACAGTGTCATCATATGTACAATGTGAAAAAAAAGAGATAGTAAAATACTCTTTATTTTACCCAGATTGATCTTATTTTTCCTCAAATAGCGTCTTATGTCAGTTGAATTGTCATGCTCACATTGGGAATAAAGCCTGGCGGAATCTGTTTGCCAAGCACCGTGTCCCAGCTGACGTCCGACATGTAATCAAGATCTTGCAGCTCTGCTAGACAAGAAATGCGCTTCAGGACGTCTATGGACAGCAACTGAAAAAGACAAAAATATCCAAGTTAGGTTAAAAAAAAAGCCGTGATGAGTATGCAGGGGAGACACAGACCTTAACAAGACATGATCTGTCTAAGAATGAGGATATAGCTGCAAAATAGGTGTGTGTTGGAGGGAGTAGAAGTGGAGGTTGATAACAAGCGAGTGGCCAAAAGAGAGAGAAAAACAGCTATAATATAGTGAGTAAATGGGGGTTGAACAAAACTCTTAAGGTTGGTAAGTGTGAAGGGTAATAGTAACGTATAATAGGCGTGGAATTCATCTCTTGCATTGCCTTTACATCAGCCTCTCACACACACTCTTAGTCGCTTTCTGTCTCACATGCACGCAAGCAGAGCGCCACACACACTTTCACGCGGTCAGAATGCCAATGAGGTGCATGAAGTCAGCGCACGCATCAATGCAACAGTTAGACTGCAGTGGATGGCTGCCAAAACTAAGCCCACATACACACACATTGGACTGTAACAGCTGACAAGGATTTGTGGAAGGCTTAATCGAAACAAGAGTAATGGAGTCCAAACACTTCTTTTATAAACACTTGGCATCCCTTTTGTCTTTGCCCATCTACTTTAAAGGGAGAGTACTAGTTGGATTAACTAAAGAAACAATGGAGTAAATTTTGTGTCAATCTGAAAAATGCAAAGGATTGTCTCGCTTGGAAAACTCTTTCAAACTACAGATGTTCATTTATATTTAAATAGCAATATTTTCATGCAAATTCATAATTTGCTCCATAATCAAAGATTTACAGGGAAGACAATGGCCTCAATAGAAATTTAAGGTATAAACTTTCCAAAAAAAAACTGTCTAAAAGCCAATCAGTTAAAGATGACCGATTGTCCTTCATGTTTAATGGCATTTATAGATTTGTGTAGCGTGCCAGTGTGATATATCGAGTGTGATAAACCTTTCTGAGAAGTGACTTCATCTCTGAGGACCAGGCCGCTGGGAAACTCAGGTGCACCTTGTGGAACGTGTGAAGGATTTCATTGGCTGGAGTGCTGGACCTCATCACATACGGTCTCTGAAAGCCGATGAGAAGACGGTAGAACATCTCATAAATGCTCACGTTTAACTGTCAGTGGAAGTTTCTATGACAAAGTAGGTGTCTTAAAAGCAATCAGCCTCTTGCTGTTCTTTCTCCCTCTGGTTCTTTTCATTTTCGCCCCCAAAAGGACAAATGATACAACAAAGAGGGACTAAGCGATTTTTCAATTGACCAAGGAAAAGATGGATTTGTAATTGATTTTTTTCTTCGTTGCTGGTTTCTTTCCCTCCCTCCTTTTTTTATAACACAGTAGCAATTTATGCCTACCAGTGTCTGACCCATAAAGTTGATCTTTTACATCTTAAGTATAATCCATGGAGAAAAATGAGGGTGTTCTAAGAAATGAGGGTCACCATGTTTATTTTCATGGCATTTTAAATTAACGTCCTCCAAATGAGAACAGCAAAAGGAAAATGATGAATCCCGTTTGAGAAAATCAATTTCAATTACACAGCCCTCGAATTATTCTTGAGTATATTTCCATATATAACCCCAGAGCCATCTGTCTAATGGCGTGACTAAAATCGTCAAGCATATTTGCCGGTAAGGTCAGCCAAAATGTAAAATTCAATTAGAGCTTCATCCTTTCTGTTTTATGGAGACGAGAGACTGTTCAGGCGCACTTCACTGGGTTTTCATATTTATTATTTGCTGTGATAATAACCTCCACAGGGCCAAGGCTGACAGTAATTTGATGAGGATGAGACTAATAAAAGTTTTTTGTTACCTGTCCTCTCAGTAGTTCATAAGCTGTGATGCCCAAAGACCACCAATCCACTGAAAAGGAGTAACCAGGATGGGAGCCTTCAAAGCTCTGGAACAGCTCTGGAGCTACAATCATTAAGAAGAGGTTGATTAGGTTTCATTTTTTTTTTGCCAATCTCTAGTTTGCATCTGTTGTCCTGCCGTCCTTGTCTGCCATTTATTGTTTCCTGCATTCTATCATCCCTCATTTCTGATTTGTTTATGCCCACACCCATGACAATTACCCATGTAGGGTTTGGTCCCAGCGATGGATGTGGCCTTAAGGTCTTCTTTCACAATGGCTGCAATGTTGAAATCTGTTAGATGGACGTGACCTGTTGAATTAAGAGATTCTACGTGAATTATATTACATATATTACATGCCAATGATTATTGGAATGGCAAAATTTTAACTTCTGCCTATTTCTCCAAGATAAAAACACTTATATTAGCTCCAGTGGAACATTTGCTTCAATGTCATTCATCAATTTCTCATTTTTATCATTCAAGTTTGACTTGGCAGATACTTTCCAATATTGAGGGTGGCCGTATGTCATTTTAGTTTAATAGGTAGTAGTTTGAGATGATTTTTTTTTACTCTACCTGTCTAATAATAATCAATATATGGTATGCATCTTACCATGTTCATCCAGTAGTATATTGTCAGGTTTGATGTCTCTAAAGAGAGAAACACAACATTAGAATAAGAAAACTTACAACCATTGTTCTCTTAAGTTGTAAATAATAATAATACGATATAAATTTCCTATTTTAATAAACATATGAACAGTGTGTCCGGTTAAGTTAATGGGGTACATTTGTAATGAATAAAAAGACAATATTTTTTTTTATATATGATCCTGAATCTCAACTAGGTGAAGTTTCTCGTTTATTCGGACGAATGTAAAGATCACTTTTATAGAAGCTGCCTCATTGTGCTTCCCCTCATTACAGTTAGCTGCCCTGCAGGAAGTCTGTGGTATTTAGCATATCAAAAGCCATGCAGAGTTGGGTTTTGCGCTTATGTCCCTGTGGCAGACGTGAGGAGTGCGGTGCTGAGCTCACGCTTGCTCTGGCAGATCAAGTGGTGCGTGTGCACAGGTGGGAGGGTGAGAAAGGTCGGTCATGTAAGCCTTAATTAGATGACATTTGCCTCAGAGGCTGTCGGTAGGGAAGTGACAGACACAGGCAAAGGGAGACCCACAAAGGAAAAGCAAGCCTTTTTTCACTCGTGAAAGAGGCCAGGTTGACATTAAGTCGAGGGATAAGGAGAACCCCCCCCCCCCCCAAAAGGGCTGAGAGTAGGACATAAAATAGCAAATTAAACATTAAGCAATGATGCTGTAGTAATTATTTTTGATTCAAGCAAAGCAACTGGTTGATTTATTTATTGAAAAAAACACAGAAGTCCAATATGAGATAAGATTCATTAAAAAGGAAAAATGCGGATGTCTTTGAGTAATGTCAGTAGTGCATGGCTTGGTTGGTGCAATCTGATCTAAGTTGCTTTTCTCAAGCTTGACTGTTTCTACAAGCTATTAGTAAGATCTAATGACCTCATTACAGCTTCCTATCAGCAGGAGAGGGCTAACTGAAACCGGTACCTGGTCATATGATCCTTGGCTGATATCGGAGCTTGCCTACTCATCTAAGAACCACAGCTTGAACGTTCATTTGGAAATTAGGTAGGCCTTTCACGATAGAAAACAGAGGCCCAACGTCTACATCTTTTTGGTATAACAAAGACTGCTATAAATGATGCAGCTGTTAAAACTTTCTAAAATACTGTGAATGATTATCAAGCACAATAATAAGTGGCTTTTTAATAGTCCAGATTGTGTTATAGCATCCATATATTTATTGGCTAAATTTACTTCACTATTATTAGTTATAGGATATGTTTAGTATTTCCAGTATTTCTGTAAATGAACACTAATGACATACTTCAAAAATAGGGTTAGAGGACATGGTTATCAGAAACAATTAAGGTTAAGTGTGGAGCGAAGTTTGACAGTAACAAAGTAGTTTAAAACAGAACTATATTATCTTTTTTTTCATTTTTTAGTCAGCCACTATCTGAAATTCTAGAGGCAAAATGTAAAATGGAGTATTGCCTTGAAGCTATTCTTTATGGAACATGTACTCCCAAGTCAGCATGTCCTCATCTGCCGAAAGGTTTCATTTCAATTTCCATAGAAATGAGATGAGAGTCTCATCTCATTTAAAACTAATGAATGCAGATTGAGGAGATGTTGATTCTATCACTGCATCAGCTGGCACGCCTGTCCTCTACGGTAGTAAAATAGAAAAGATCACTTCAATAAATACTTATAAATATAAAACGTACTCGATTGGGCCGAATCAATTTGCAACTTAATAATTCGTTTCATTTTAAATCTCCTCTCACTCTGGCTGATGTTCAAGAACACCAATTTGGTCTTGATATCTTGTCAATCATCAGTTAATGTAATTCTGGTTAGAAATTACCGTGATGTTTACCATCAGTCACATCCACTGATGATTGATTAGCGTTTGAGGCTTTACACTGTGAAGATAATTCTGTCCTGACACTCAGTTGCTAAATGTCAAGGAGGATGCAGAAATTGAGCTCCAGTATATGGTCAGGAGATAATTTTAGCTTGGTTACAGAAAGCTGATTACTTTAGGTTTTGAACACAATAAAATATGCATACATCTGCAGCATGAGTCCCAACTTTCACAATTACTTGCACCAAAAGGCAAGCTGTAATCTAACTGGTAATATAGTGTTACCTTAACTTAAATGGTAATAGTGTTTTCTGTCTGGTGTGATTGCCAGTAGACAGAATAAACACATTTTAAATGGAGGATTAATTGTCCCGAGCGTAGTCGAGGATTTCAGGACTTTTTGTTCCCCCGGTAGAATTCCGCAGTAGTCGACATGTGGCACGACCTGCTTAAAAAGCACTTAACCTGCATTTTACGAATTAAATAAGCCTTTATCTTGCATATTTTATAGTAACCACAGTCTGCAGCCAAAGGATAACATTTATGTCGGGTAGAGCTTTTTGCGTTATGCTATTTTAACCTTTCTACACATTGCCAAAGCAGTCTTTTTATGGCTAAATAACACAGAAGATGGGAGGCAAGTGGAAAATGCAGTGGAGGCAATGATATAGAAGAATTAAACATACTACTTAATGATGTTATGAAATACTATAGAAAGTGACTTTAAAATCAGATTTTGGACAAAACTCCATCCAAATAAGTGAGAGAAAACGTTAAATAATGATATTAGATGTTAATTAATTCTCTTGTCTTGCCTTACCCCACCTACTAAAAATATCTCAAAACATGAGATGATGTTATATTCAGAATGGGCTGCATATTTTTTTACTCTGCTATCCATAGGTAAGCTATTGAAGAGCTCATTTACATTTTTATATATTTTGTGATTATTGGAATAATGTATTGAGAAGCAAATAAGTAATTATCATATAAATGGAATATGGGGAGAAGATAGGAAGCAACATCAACCTGTGTATGATGTGTTTGGAGCGGAGGTAACCCAGAGCCAAGGCCAGTTCGCAGATGTATAGTTTGACCGTGCTCTCTGAGAAATGGACATTCTGCTGCAGGTGATAGCGCAGATCTCCTCCGAGAAGCAAATCCACCACCATGAACATGTCCTCCTCATCCTGGAAGGAATACCTGTTTAAGTGGAAGATAGGTTAGAAGTCAGCAATGACCAAGCAATGCGACAATCTAGCTTTAAATACCAAAGGTATTCAACAGAATGTATACTTATGTATATAAGGCATCAAAAATCAAGGGATTTCATACTTACATTGACATTTTAAACATTTTTGCTGTATTGGCCAACATATTGCTGGATGAGCAGTTAGTTCAAGTACTGTCATAATCCATCAATTCGTTTAGACTTTGCGTATATCCTCATTAGAGTCGTAAATGAGCTGGAGCCGGATCAAGCTGATAGGATTTCACACTGACTGGTGCCAATCAATAACTATTATTCAAATATACACTAATGCACATATTCACGCAAAATGAAGTTGGTGTACTCAAATCATGCATCATCTTAGACCCGGAGTAAACAAAAAACACCTACTGTCCTAAAATCTATTACGTAAGTTTTTTTTAATGTTCTGTGCAAAATGTACAAAAACAAACATTAAAATTTAATTCAAATTCAAATGGTTTCATGACTTGATACACTACCAATTCTAAACCATTTGTTGGGTGCTATGAATTGCATATTTTAGATGATTCATTATAGAGTGCAGAATTTTTGTGTAGGTGGGGAAATGCAATATTTATCCCACCGTGTCTGTAACTAGAAATAGCCTCATTCAGACATAAGCGTCCATTTAGACAGTCGGGTGGTGTTGTTGTATTTTAACACTGAAAGTTCTAAAGGTGATTCTTCTGCATGGCTGGTGATTGATCGAGCTGACTCCAAATTGTTTGTTAGGGCTCAGATACTGCTGAGACCACTTAACATCTGACTGATCTAACAGGACAGAAAGTATATCTGGCAAGGTTGGAAAGAGGATACATACACTGCCTTTGCGGTTTCTTTTGCAAAACAAAAGACATGACAAAAGAATATTGCGTATTGCAATACTGAAAACCAGTTATTAAAACGACAACTTAATATTTCACTATACACCACACCCTGTACATAAAAAAAATAATGCTGCCAAGTAAAATACTAGTCACACAATTTTTTTTTTAGTTTCCTACTAAAACTTAAGCAAGGCCTCATTTATAAACATGTCATTTTGCTTACATTTGTCAGGTTTCAATATCTCCTCAAAAATACATTTAGAGAAGGCTATAGAACTGTGAGGCTGACGTGCTAATCACTCAGCCGCCGGGCCCCCGCACCTAATTATTATATATACAATTATTATATATTATTATAATTATCATGTTGTCTGTTTCCATCTCTCATCCACTGACACTTATATATGCAATGTGAATACCTTTCATTGAATTTTGTCAAGGTTATAATGAGTCAGAGCTATCACACGAATACAAATGTATCTTTATTTACAATATATATTTCATTACTTCTCTAAAATATCCTTTTGGTAAAACAATGATGAATACTATATGCATATATATACATTTTTACACACATTCTTTTTCACCATCAGCTACAATACTACTTGAATGGAATGAGTGGTGAAAAAAATGGAGTGGATAAAAGGACATACAAAAAGTAAAAACATCATGTTCTTAGAGATCCATTAGCAGCTTGTTGCCTTTTTTTGTTCACTGAGCAACATTCAGTGAGTGAGGAAAAGCACTTTTGAACGTCTTCCCGGCACCAAGGAAACTATCTCTCTTGCTGTCCCTGTTCTGCTGGCTGTCTTGTTGTGTCTCTCTCCACTCACATGTGTTTGAATGTGACCACTTTGTGGCCTCCAGGCAGCCAATCCTGAGGGAGACACATCCTGCATGGAGCTTTTAGAGAGGCTGAGACACCACAGGCAACTTCGGTAATGGAAGTCTCACAGTAGCTCACAGAATAATGTCCTTACAAGAGACTCCTTTCCTCCCTATCAAATTTAATAGAAATGCTGCACAGGGCCTGACATTTTCTCTCAACATTACTGTCAATCCCAAAGTAGGAAATGAAATAATCTTAGGAAGTATATTTGGAACTTGAATGTTTCAGTGATCAAAAGGCAAATTGGAATTTAAAATTGTTGAAATGATCGATATTTATCCGAAGCAAACTCCAGTCATTCTATTTGGCTTGTATAACTTATATTTTCAACTACATGATATTCAGTAATGGATTAATTATGGAAAAAATGATGCTATATTCTGCAGAAATATGAAAATATTTGATTTATATGTGGGTACCTCAGTACAGAATGTATTTTCTTTTTTTTCTTGCCTAAGCTCATATTCACAGAGGTAGGTGCTAATGTAATTAATATTCTTTATCAATTGGCATATGTACAATTGATCTATAAAAATTTATTACTTATGGATGGCTTATTACATTGTGAACTTTGAACATTTTCAGGCATTGTGGTATGTCTATTTCATGTGGAAATCTTTTGTCAAGTCTCATTGTTTAAGACATTCCTATTTTCTGAGAGTAAAGACGTACAGAGGATTACAAAGATTGTCAGTTGTAAAAGACTTGCTGGTACAAAACAGAGTTTCACCTGAGGCAATTTAAGCTTTTCATTGTAGTGCAGTATGACCTGTGCCACTTGTGCGCTGTCACTGTACAATAGTGTGTTTGTCTGTGAAATGATCTTTAGAAAAATAAAAGAATAAAGGATTCATAAAAAGGTCAGAGGTCAGACAAGTAAAGTTTCTCATTCAGATGTGAAAATAAATACGCTCGCTCAGGATGACTAGCAAAAATAATTGAAAAGGCGACTCTCTCATGACGAAACAAATACAATTTGAGTGAAATAAGACTCTTGAATCAGGTTGTTCTACAGTTAATATTTATATAATGACAAATATGTTATTTAACAAGGTTATTGGGTTAAAGATTAGTTAATATTAGGGACGATACTGCCGGCCTGCTGGATCATGAAGCCAAAAGCATTTAGCTGCCAACGCCAGTGAGCTGTCACCATATTTTTCAATTCTAATCAATGCCAGCCTGATTAATTATTGATTTTTTCCCTTCACACATATTAAATTAGCAATTGCAACTGATTCCGGTTGACATTGGCTGCACAGTCTATGATGGCAACAAATATTGGGATGCCAAACTCAATGATATGAAGAAGCTGTTGCAAATTAGCTGAGTCACACGTTTACTAGACGGTTGGACAGAAGGATATGTCTGATGCATTTCTTGATTTTCCATTTTGCTTTTTATTACGGAAGCAGGAATATCTGAAATATATTATCTGGCAAATTTGAGAGCGAACATTTTGAACAAAGTATGTGATGTGTTATGCAATAGAAAAGGATGAAATTGTTGGGATTTGTTCCCTTTTTTCATGATGAATTCAAATAAATTCTCGGTCTTTAACCTTGAATACTTAACTCAGGACAAACATGTGCCAGCTCAACACAACAGAGGGAGTGGATGAGCAGGGAAGCTGCTGACCCAAGCACATCTCCCGGGGAAACTACCCCTCCCAGGGGTGGATTTTCCACTGCCAAAAACATTCACTTCCAGACTCTGCCACCCCCTCCATGCCCGACGCAACATGCCAGAAAGCCTGCGCTGTCATTGTTTGTCTGCAAAATCAGTACATCGCCCCGTGTCTGTAGCCACGTCCGTCCTTTCCAATCCCATCCTATCTTTTGCTATCGCTCTCTGCTGACTTTTATTTTATTTTTTTTACCAGTGAGATGCTTGGTTGTGTTTCTTTCAAAGTCGTCTTCAGGTCGTACCTTTCTTAGACTATTGCTTTTGACAGCTATAGACTAACTTGAGAGCTAAGTTTGTTCCTAAGCATTGAATCTAAAAGAGGAATAAGCATAAAAAGTGTATGCATATTTGAAATAAATAGACTACAAAGGATTGCAGAGGTTATTCATTTTTATTCAGCCCTGCCAGCAGCTCTTCCCACCTCTGATTCTCGAGGTCATAGAAGAGTGTGGGAGAGAAGGCGTGCTTATCAAGAATTAATGAAGGTTTTCAGACTGAAAAGCTTGCAGGGCACACATATCAAGCACCTTTAAATTGGGGGGATTCATTATTATAATGAGGATTCTTGCTGCCCAGTTGTCACGCTGAAATTTTGATGATTAAGTTGCTTAAAGTAGTCTAATTCTGATGATTCAAAATGTGAGTAGGCTGTCTCATAGAATTTCCCGAACAAAGTATAAGGCAAATGAGATGCAAAAAGTTGAAGAAGCCTGAGATGAGTAAGCAAAGCAGGCAATATATTTTTTGCTTTCAGCTTCTTCAAAGGGACGGATGATCCGCACAGGGGATTGTGGGTGTTCATGACTCACTGTGAGACGGCCTTTTAATGGGTCATTTTCCTCTTTTGCGATTGCGTTGATGGACAGTGTTGCTACAACAGCCTTTAAATGGCTGTTGTGGTTACAACGAGAGGCAGTGGAAGTGGAAATCAATGACAAGAGTGCTCATGGTGTGTTTTCTCTTTCCATATGCAGTATTCATGTATGCATTTGTGAAACTTAATAGGGCGAATAAAGACACCACAAGAAAAAAAACAAAAACACCAGTAGAAAAATGAAGGGGTTTACCATATGTTCACCAAGAATGGATGCTCCAGGTTCTGCATGATCTGCAGCTCTTTCAAGACATTCCTCACTTCGTTACGCTCGACACATTTTAGCTTGTTCATGTACTTCATGGCGTACATTTTCTTAGTGTCTTTCTTCTGCACAATGCAAACCTGGGAATAGGGTAACACCTTAATTGCAAATAATCTACCAATGATGACATAGAAATTAAATCTGTCACATTTTAGGCTCTCTGGCTGTTTGCCCAAATGCCTGACGGTGTTGTTTTATGAGACAAAATAGAAGGGCACACGTGTGAATGTGTTACTATTGAAAAACGGCTTCAGTTAGTTTGCTCTTGCTAAAATACTCCTCTTTGGTGCCACCTCTTTGGATATGTAGCTCGTGATTGTCTTCAACCCATCCCTCGGTATTGTTCCTCTGTCTCCCTGAGCTGAATACTGAGTTTCTCCTGCACTGGCTTGTGCTGCAGCATATACACTTCTTTGGTTGGAGTTCACTTCAAATACAGAGCTTTTTTGGTTTGCAAGGAATAATAACAGTTTTAGTAAAGAGTAAAGTTGATCTAGTCAAAAGCACAGTATGCCTCATGGAGAAATCAACAGTGCAACCAATCTATAGGTTTTACTGAAAGGTTTTCCTTCCAAAGACTACTTCCTGAATCAGAGTGTTGGGTGGGGTGGGCAGATGGAGTTTTCGGTTACAATGTGGTTGACTTTGGGCGTTTCGACCTGACAACATTGGTGCCTTGTGCACCATTGAGTCTCCTCCACCTAGTTTCTGCTTATCTAGTTTTACGTGAAAACTCGGAATACATTGTCAACATCGCAATGGAACTCAATCGTAACCCAAGGACTCCCGATATTTTCCTTACTGTCAGAATGTGGTGAGATCTCGGCAGACTATATTTTACCTGTGACAATTGACAAAAAAACTGATTTGCAATTCCTTTCTGTCTATTGAGAACTTTTTCCTAATATTATATCAGTCTAAAAATAAATTCAAGGGAAGCCTGTTCGGCAAGACCTGGCTTGGAAATTCATTAAAGACATGACACATCAGGGGTCTTAGTGTCTTTTGACAAGGAGACTACGGCGGTAACGGAGACATGCGGTTGTGCTTCAGGCGTCAATAAGACGGTGATTACTGCTATCTGCTATTTAAGAGTGTCTTCTGTAGAGCAGCTGGCACAGTTAATCAGCCAGACCCTGATCACATCACTCCCCCCATTGAGCAGCTTGCCATGTACCGTGATTAGACTGCTTATCTGCCGTCAGACAGAATGTTGATGCTGTGTACAGTTGGCCTATGCACTCCCATTGTTGTAAGTCATTGCACGCGCTGAAAAAGTTGACGTGAATTATTACCGTCTACAATGGAGCACTAATCAGCGGGATGGTCTCGGACATATGAAAAAGAAGTGCTTTTTCCGGACTGTAAATAACGCTGGATGGGCGCTGGAATTGTTTATGACAAAATACAGATTTTTGCTTTGGCATGCCTAAAATTGCTCAGTACAGAAAATTGCATGCCTGTGATAAGTGCTTTAGGACTGCAACTACATTGTACAAGATTAAATGTAGAAATTGAGGTGAAATTGGACACATTGAACATTTGTATCCCTTTTGGAGTTTAAAATTTTGAATGATATAAAAAATATTTTAACTATAGGGACACCCTGAATTGGTGGCCAGCCGAGCAAGAGTGCTAAATTAAAATTGCAAATAACCTTACCTTTCCAAAGCTTCCTTTTCCAATTGCTCTGAGGATCTGGAAGTGGTCAAAATTGACTGTGTGAAAAGATGAGAAAAGGACTGGAGTTAATTTAATGAAGAATGTAATGTGCTTTTAATGTCATATTTAACCAAAAGATCTGAAATATAAAGGGAAAAATGAGGTTTTGATCAATTGCATCCCAGTAGAAATGTATTTCGGATTGTCCATCATTGCAAATTTAGATTCTTTCAGCAGATAATTTGACATATTATGGCCATCAATGCTAAACTTTGTTTCTCCTTTTAAGATTTAATGTGTTCTTTGGACCAATGCTAATCTGACTCACACACATACACACAAAAGCCACTCTCCATCATTGACCGACAGCAAGTCCTGCCATTTGGATGGGCTGTTTGTTTCTGGTTACCATGACAACAAAGAGAATGAGATTTTCCAGTCTTTGCATTTCCTCTGAGAATTGCCTGACGTACTCATCTGACCAAGCTCTTATACGTACACCCACAGTACAAACATACTTTAACTGTCAATATTTTGACCAATTCACCAAATATGACTTACTCTTCTTGTTCTATTCCATTTTAGAGATTGTCCTCAATTTAATAGAATCCACAAGAGGCCCGATTTACAATTACTATCTATGGTCACGTGTCCACATTACCATTCACCTTTTCCCATTGAGCCACTTGGAGATTCTCCGCTTGATGGCTTTTGCAAGAGACAGCTGAGCCCGTGCATGCAAGTGGAAGTGAGTACAGACTCTGAGATTGTTCCGGGTAACTGATTCATACACTATGAAGAACTATAAGGAACAACTCAGGAGTATCAGAGCGTAAAATTACTGCTATATACATAACTGTAATTGGCACTTGGATGGCTGTACATGAGGAGCTTGTATTCTTGTCTATTTGAATATGAATGAACCATTGGAATGAGAAAAATTGCACTCGGTCTGACAAGCTGTCACAAAAAGTAAAAAAAAATCTTTTTGTATGCAAGTACTCCCTTATAATAGAGCATATTTCACTATTAACACTAAACTCAAAGATGTTTGAGTCATCATAGGTAAAGACATCCAGCTTTATAATAACAATCCCATAGGTTATTGTCCAAAAAAGTCAACTGCTTTCCAGTTAATATGCATAATTGCACCATTTTCAAAACTATTCCTATTGAGGAAAACCAGGATAAAAAATGGGTTGATATGCAGTGTCATTTGTCAAACACAACCAGAACTTCATGAACCCTTTAAAAAGCCCAAAGCAAACATCAACCCTCACATTGTGGCTTCAACAACAGCAACAAAGGCCATGGGCCCATGTGACTGAGCAAAGTGAATAAGGCACGATCAACAGTAAACAAGCATTTTAAGCACAGTTGCCTTGTGTAGAGCACTGGGAATAAAGAAGTCATCCTCAAAGGAGAGCAAGGACATGTCCTGACAAAGTCCCCGTCATGCACATGGCTTTGTTGGGATCAATTAATGGGGCCTTAGCATTGGTTGATTGTGCCCAGATGCAAGCTAGAAAAACATTCTCGGAATGTATCCTGTAGCACTGCGACTTCACAAGATGAGAGAATCAAAAGAAAGGGGATCAAGACAAGGCTTGGGAGGACAGAAATACTGGATACAGAAAAGCGTAAACTACTTCAAACTGTTTGTAAATAGTAGCAGTGTAAACATTCTCCACATGTTTGGATGCTTTGTCCAGGAGAGAATTTGCCTTCACGAGCAAATCATCATATCTCTTAAGGGTTATCCTGTATGCTTATTTTAAGTATATATTCCTGTCCATATATTTCAAACATATACAATTGTTGTTTAACATAATAGTGTCATCACGGGCCTTGAGTTGTTATCCTCTGAATACAACTCAAATACCAAACCCAGAGGCTTTAACGGCATGTTGATATCATCCTTAATGTGACACAACGGGTCCAGAAGATCGAGCATCAAATCCGCATTAAAAAAAAACAACTATTGGCCTTTATGTCATTCAGTGTGCATGGATAAGCCATGCTGTGCTGAAGCCATATGTCTTCTTTAATAGTTTTAACCAGAATGAAATGAAAGTGCCAAAAGAAATCATCTCATTATATCAATTCCCCAAAAGAAGTCTTCTAATATATAAGATGAAACATCTTTCACATCAAAGTCTGGTTCACTTCAACTTTTGAAGGAGCACAGCATAGCATTACTTTTTCTTATCATTTGCACTACAAGTTTTCAGCAAGTTGACACTCACCCTCGTCGGTGTCACCCTTGACAGGAGACTTGCTGGACTGTCCGAGCCCCATGGCGACTCCTCAGTCAGCCTCCGATTCAGCTCCCGTCGGTCAACTCAGCATCCAAAGGCAGCTTGCGCTCATAGCCCGCTTACACACACTGGACTACCTCTTCAACGGTGACACACACATAAGCAACCCCACATCTTTATGGGTAGAGGAAGAGCTAGTATACCACAGGCGTTCAGAATCGTGCAAACACAATCACATCCCCTTGGCAGATTGCTGTCCCGTCTTGTTTGGATCAGTGCCGGCAGAAAGATGTCTCCGGCAGCCCAGAAGGAGACTGGTTGGTGTACTAGTGACCCTCTAGTGACTGAGTGTCTAACCTGCACAGTAAGAAAGGAAAACATGACACCGTCAGTGGAAGGGGGAGGACGGCGAGCAGGTGGTGTGGCGCGGCAAGCAGCGATAAAAAATACAGTAAGCGCGTCACGTCCAAATCAAAGTGTCACGGGGTTGATAAATTGTTCAGTTGCGACAGTGTTTAAGCAAACTTGTCTCAAAAGTGCTGCTATATCTAGTGTTCTTTAGAATAGCAGAATAGAGTGTATTCCTGTTTAACGCTCACAAAGCCTGACAAACTGGTTAAGAAAAATGCACTTGTGTAAGGTGCAGTCTAGAGTTTAGTGTAACCAATAAGTCTAAAGTTTAGTCTCTAATAAAACCTTTGCTCATGTGGCAAGTCACCCTGATTCATGACATTTTCTGCAAGAGTCAGAAATGGCGCGCATGTGCATTTCGGAGCACTTTAAATAACAATGAACTAAGAACAAGAGTATGGAGAATACAAAACAACAAGCCTACACGCAATTTATTATATAGTGAGCTATTTTTTGACTGTTCTTGTGAAGACATTTTTTCTTTTATACATTTTCTTTGCCACTTTTGAGTGTGTACCCCTTTCTCTCCCACTTTATTCAGAGTAGCACTGTATAACTAAATAGAAAAATGTCTTTTTCAGGAAACTTTACAGGTGCAGCCCCCTTTCCAAAGTTCCTACTTGAAAAGACAATTGAAATACTTTGACACCTTATTCTTTTTAATAAGCTGTCGTTTTCCTACACAAATTCACCAGGCTCTTGTTCAGTATACTTTAATCAGGGCGACGCACCCGAGGAGAACAGCTTATCTTTTGTAGTGTCAACAGTTTTTCTTGTACAACTCATAATTGGCGAGTTTACGGATTGAACTGCAGAAATACAATGCTATGCAGTTTTCAATGCACAATGGCTTGTCAGATATGCTCAATATGTTTATTTATTTTTATATATAAGAATATACCAACACCCATTTGAGAACTCTGCTATTTAATTCCAAAGCACGGGCTATATTGGATATTAATGGAGTAAAATATGTTTAACCTCTTATCTGGCTTGTGCAGCAGAACCATCATATTTTTATCACAGCATGCATGATTCATATTCTAGGCATGGAGTTCAAATGTGTCCTCTAGAAGGCATGATTTAACTACATTTGGGAAGGCACACGCGTGTGCTGGTGACCCTCTTTTTTTAAATGCAATGTCACTGAGCGACTGTGTGACCAAATTCCCCCCAAAAACTAGTGCGACGAGCCGCATTGCCGAGCACCCCGCAGAGGACACTCTTGCTCGGATAATGACGGTGAGGATGAAGATGGGTGAAGCATGCACCGAATAGGAAGTCACCAGAAAACATAGCCTACCTTTCTTCTCGTGGAATTCAGAGGAGCATCTCCAGCTCGGCTTGCAAGAGAGCAACAGTGCTCTGAAAGGCGCACTTGTCCACAGCTCGGCACACACGCACACGCGCACACGACAAGCCCTGACAAGTATCAAAATCAATCATAAAAGCGGATGAAATTTGGCTTTGCAAGACCACAAAGTCGGAAAACATAGATGCCGTTTTGTGGGGGGACGTCTGTTTTGTTCGTTGACCTCCACCATGCCGCCTGGATGGTGTGCTCATCCCCACTGTGGCCACGCGCACGCAAGCACGCACGCACGCACACGCACTGAGGTGCTGTGACGCTGGTTGGCAGCAGATGTTACCCATGCACAAAACCTTGCTCTTTAAATTGAAACAATGCAAGTTTTTCCCACTTTTAACATCAATTCATTCATTTTCGGAACCACTTATGCACGGAGGGTGCAGGTGCATATCCCTGCTAACTATAGGCACCGGGCAGGGGACACCCTGAATTGGTGGCTAGCCAATCGTAGCAGAAAGAGAACCATTCATGCTCACACAGATACACAGGGGGATTTACAGTGTTCAATTGGACTATCCTCTATGTTCTTGGGATGTGGGAGGTAACTGGTGTACCCAGACAAAACCCACACAAGCCCAGGAGAACATGAAAACTCAACATAGTGAAGACCCACCTGGGATTGAACACTTGACCTCAGAACTGTGAGACTGACGTGCTAACCACTCGTCCCCCTGGGCCGCCTGCATTTAACATCTTGTGAAAAAATCTTCCAAGGACTCTTTTTGGCAGTGATGTGAATATAAGGGTACAACAATAGGAGTATATAAACATTTCCATGTGTTGGGTACAAGGTCCTTTGAGGGACCAGGCCCCACCATTGCTTTCCTCCACCCCAACCCTGTTAGTTCAGTCAAAAATGCAGAATATGCAATGCCAAACTTTTAGTAGCATCTGTTTTCCATATGCCGGAACTGTCATTGGCTGTAACTGGTGAAGCTACTGTCACGGGCCATTTAATGTAAACAATAACACAGCTCCAAGTACAAGCTTCAACTTGCCGCAGAAGCAGTTAAGGCCTTAACTTGAGTTCTGTCAACAATTGAATATGCTAATCACACAGTCATTTAGAGCAGCGAATAAGGGAATAGCAGAGCAGAAGGGTTACACGCAGCACTGCACAATGCCTAAGTATCAGATTCCTGCTAACTCGGATTAATGTCAGATACAATTTGATCATTAATTTACCACTAAAGTATTATTAATGTGTCACCTGTGAAGTGAGGAGTCCAAGGTCAATGGCAGTTGGCATTGAGCGGTCAGACAATAGAATGATATATTAGATATATCTACAGTGCATATTTTATATTCTGCAGAGTCTTTCCAACAATGCCCATATTTATTTGCAGCCTCCTGCACATCACATTGATTGGGATGACCACTCTAACTAACCAGGCCGGCCAATCTCATGGAAGGATGTGCTTTGTCTCACATAGAAAGACACAAGAGTCAAACAGCCCAGTTACCTCAAAAGACTGGTCCTTGTTTTAAACTATTTGCCTTCCTAAATGTTAAGTAAGGAAAAAGTCTATGAAAGATCTTGATTGCAAAAAAAGATTGTACAGTGTGTGAAAGTAGCCCCCCCTAACGTTAGGAAAACGATACAACAGGAACCCATATTTCACAATTTTTACCAATATAAATGTCCCTGGAGTAATGTATAATCTATTGACACACGTAGCATGTCACCTTGATTTTAAAACACATAATTTCTGTAACTGGAGCATAGTATATGGAGTATCTATTTATCTGAGCAAAGCAATTAATAAAATATTGAACACATTGCTCCTATTTTTGCTGCATGGTTCTTTTAAGATTTATTTAAAATATAATTTGAACACAGACATCTAACATTTTTCAATTCATTTTACTTGAATTTGGTCATTTTCATTCTCGAATTAGCTGACTTTGGAAAACAGGACAAAAAGAGAAAGTACACCAACAAAACTTCCTCTTAAAAAAATCACAAATCAAGATATATAATCTTGTTTTATTTGGGCAAGACATTTTGGACAAGGGTATTCTTATGGAAGAATCCCATTTCTGTTTATAGTGGAAACAATTATAGGTTATACATTGTCATTTTGCTCTTAAATAAAGAAGCCCAATATTTTAGGCCCATACGATGTCGCTGTGCATTTGATGACTCATTTGTGGTGTGTCTCAGCTGCCTGGCCTGTGTGAGAAATAATGGGAGGTGTTAACCACGGTGACAAAAAGCCAGTGGCAACACACCTGCTGCTTGCTGTGCGACTCCAACCAAACAAGATGTGTTGACAACATTTTTAACAATCATGTCGTGTGAAATAATATTTACGCTGCAGTTGCACACCCCTACAGCTCCCTAAACAAATGGGTTTATAGTATGAAACATAGAGGGAGGGAGTGCATTCAAACAGGAAACAGGAAGCAAAGTGGCTGCTGTTTAATGCCTCATTAAACAGGGTTTTTGATGAGGATTATGACTAATTCTTGGAAATATTAAGTCTTCATTTCATCCTGTCTGGGGACGATTATGCTCTGAAGCATTGTTTTTATAGAGAAAGTGAATTATTGTCTTAGATAGTGAGTGGGCCAAATAGCAAAGACGACAAAACATGTAAAGGGGAGAGCCAAGATGTTTGCTCTTGTCAGCAAAAATCAGATCGTTTTATTTGTTTTATTTCCAATCCTAATTTATATTCAGGTCAAGTCAAGTTTAAGCACACCATGTTTTTTTTCTTAAAACTCCATTGTGCAAGTGACACCCAGTTGTTTTGAAAGAATTAAAGAGAGCCTACAGACATTCAATAGGGTTGGGAGCAAATTTAGTAAGTGTCATCCATTCCTAAATTAGTGTTGGTGTGTGTTTCAAGATAATGTTTCCATTTATGGAGCTGTAGACTTAGGTGAATTTCAAACCCGAGTATACATGGCATTGGAGTTAGTATAAAGCAACAAATCAACTTCTCCACCTCTTCTAGTGTGTGCAGTTATATTTGTTTAAAAAAGAGACGCCTGTGTAATTTACTGATGAGCACAGAACATTACCAGCCGAGCCCTGATGACCTTGCCAAGAATTGTTCATTTAGCAATTAATCTACAGTGTCACCTTATCTTTCATTCTGTGCAGATAATTATGCAAATCAGCTATTAAATGGACTTCATTCTAAAAGTCTTTCCACAACCTAATGAGAAATTTCCAATCAATTGTTGCATTTTTCACAATAAGTGAAGTGTTCACATTTCCCCATTCTTGGTAGATATTATGATGGATTGCAAATGAGACTACATGATACATGTTAATGCCATTTGTGTACTTTTATAGTACATATTAATATGAAGAACCCCAAGTTTCTTTCCTATTTTTTGGGGGATCTGAAATAGGTTAGAATGAACAACATATAACAGAATGTTATAGGCTTTTTTTTCTACTGACATTGTAATGATTTTGTTTCATCTAGTTTGGACAAGAATATTGAGTAGAAGTGATGACCTCAATGTGCCACAGGAGGACGCTCAAGTATTGCCTTTGCATCAATTCAAAGCAAAGCAGATGTGTAGACCTTTTTACTCTATGCAGACATGAACTATTTTTAATTCCCATTTCCAATGCAAATTGGTGAGTTGTGCAACAGTAAAGTGAACTAAAGTCGTGCCAGACGCGGCAATGAAGTTCCCTTGGAATCTGTTCAGTTTTAACACAGAAACTACATTTCCCTTCCATAAAAAGTAGGCGGAGTATTGCGTGCGTTTGACGTAAGGTGGGGCACAGCTGGTTGATCTCGTTCAGATGCAACAAGTTGGCAGCAGAAAGTCGATCTTCCACGACTATCCCGCAGCATTTAATTCTCTGCAAGTGCCCGACAAATGAATGCAACTTTATGGACTTTTAATCTAGCAATCCACAGATCCCCCTGTCACCATGGATGGAGTGGAATAACCTTTTTAACGCGTATAGATATAAAAGAAGAAACGTGCCTTTGTGACAAGTGTTTTTACCCCTTTGAGGGGCAGTGAATATGTTGCGTGTGTAAATAGGCACGCGCTCAACTTTTATTTGATTAGCACCGAATCGTTGAAGAATGGCGTTGGCAAGATTCAGCAAAATACTCCGTTTGCCTACTATTGATATTAAAAAGAAAGTTAAACAGTATGAACATGTCCACCGGGACGTGAATCCAAGCGACCAGTGGGATATTGTGGGCGAGCTGGGCGATGGTGCGTTTGGCAAAGTCTACAAGGTAACGTGTCACCTTTACAAACATTTGATCTGTATTAAGCTTTTTACGCCTTTCTTTGAGACAATTATTGATGTGCTTAAATGTACGTGGACGATGATGAAGGTCGCCTTACTCTGAGGTGGAGATATCACTTTATTTAATTTACAGGTGAGGTGGCGTTCGTGATTGACGCTCCTTATCTCCTTATCTCAAATTATCTAATTTAGGTGGTGTGGTTTTTAGACACTTTGTGCAATTATCTGCATTTATGTATTTTCATTTTGTCTTTTAACACAGTTAATTAATTATTTAAACAAGTTTATGGAAACGGAAATACTTTGCATTTTGGATTATTTAAAAAAAAATGGATGAATCATTAAATTTACTAAGTTACCTAAACAAGATTCCTTGAACCTCAGTTGTGCCTTTGACTTTGAATCTACACAGACATGAAAGATTTTTTTCTCTCCATTTTTGGCATTTATGTGTTGCTGATATTGTGACACTCATTGAAAATGACCTGTGCAATTATTCTATTAAACTAACAATGTGTCTTTCAGTGAGCAGGAATACACAAAATTACAAAGAATAAATGGTGACGTGGTGATAAAACATCCAAGTAAGGACTTATGCAAGTTTCCATTGGATTCATAAGTTTTTGCTATTGACAGTTTGTGTTTCTCAATGAATCCTATTCATTTTAAACACCATAAACCAGTGCTACTAGTATTTGTACAAATTGAATTTGCTTCTCCTCTTTTAATAGCCCCTCTTCACCAAACAAGGTAGTGAGCAAAATTAATTAACTAATAAAATGCTCCATCATGATCTATTCTCCAATATAGCTCAGTACGCCACACCCTCAGATACTTCTGCACTTGTCACTTCCTTCAAATTGTCGTGTTTACTAATGATTCCAAAACAAACAAGACCAACAAGTTTTGCTGATGTTTCTAGAAACAACATTTGTACCCACAGTAGGTATTGCACATTACTGAAATCAACCGCCCAGCCCTTTTCGGGAATCCAGAATAAATCCAGCTCCAGTGATGTTAAAGGCACCCTTGTATCCAATCCTTATGAGCAGGAGCAGCAAGAAATCTGGCTCAGGTTTGTTTCCGTAAGTGTTTGTCCAACTCCTGTTCAAGTTGGCAGTGTTTGTGCCATATGAGTACAGTGGATGTCTTTCACTTGTAGAAGAAGCAGTGCTATACTTACAGTAAATATTCAACAAACTGCAGTCTAAGGGAATATTAAAGAAAAAAGTACATACTGGTCTGGCAACCATATACTTTTGGTGTTGTGCCTTAAACATCTACCTGCTACATTTTTTGAGGGGTAAATGTGCCATAGGCACAGGGGGGGACTCTTATCAATGGTTCCTGGAAATATATTGCAAACAATGTCATAGTTGCTGGAAAGACCTTAGCAAATAGCTTTGCTTTAAGTGCCCTGAAAGATGGAATTTCTACACAAATGAGTGATAGCTTGCGATAGCTGACAGAGAATGTCATAGGGCTTCATTGCCGTGCAGGCTTCTGAAAATATCAGCGGGTATGTGGCAGGAAGGGGGCCTCAAGTGGTAAAAGTCAATGCTTCACAGGATGTTTACGGCTGAAAGTGCAAAGGGTACATACTGTATCGCGTGCAAGTCTTGACACATTTGGATCCTTTTTGATAAGATTTAAGTTAGTTTTGATTTCCATGTTCAATTCTGATTGTTGCAATGGAAGGCTTTATTATCAGAAATGGAGATTGGATATGGCTCCTGTCAAGCTGAAAGTAAAAAAAAAAAAAAAAAGGTTAATGACACCATGGGGAAAATAACAGCTCTTGCCCAAGGGAGTGTGTAAATACCTGATGTGTATGAGATACAGAAAGTCCTCAGTTCATTTAGAAAAAAGAGTATTATTCCGGAACATTAATAATTTGAAGGTAGTATAATTACAAAAGGATGAAGAAATAAAATTAACTGACAAGGTTGTTTGCTGGGCACTTTACAGTATTAATGATAATATAAGGCACACCTGATTCTAAGTTACTTAAGAGCAACAGTGAACTGCATTTGTACTTTTTTTAATGTAGTTTTCTTTGATCATTTGCTTTATTGTTTAAATTTGATTTTATGAATTATCTGTATCAAGACAATACAGGTACATATGACACACCTTAAATTAATTTGAAATGCAAAGGCTTTTAATTGGGCCTTATTGTCCCCAAAATATAACTTTGAATACTAAGTTGTATTATTTACCAGTTAGAGGGGAAAATCCTAATGAATTCATGGCAGACTTTAGGAATAAATACTTCTGTATGTTTTTGGAACATTATGTGGTGAAGCGACCACCTAAATAACCCAATAAAGTAAATAAATAGATGGGATATTTTAACATAGAACACATTTATGAATGCCAAATGGTGAAAGACAAGAGGAGAAATGAATTGGACTTGGGACCTACTGTATACCTTGCCTATTGTATTCCCTTCCATCCTTGCATTCCTGGGAAAGAGGCATGGGTGTCAAGTGAAGGCCCAAATGTTTCTGCTGACTAATTAATGAGCCACATGCCGCTTAGCCTATTGGCCTGCTGCTCAAGTGTTTCCGTATAAACATGTGCAGTCTATGTAAAGTGACGCTTTCAATTCTCATTGTGAAGGGGGTCCCCACAAGGGTCCGTTATGTAAAACTGCTACGACCCCATGTTTTGTTTCTTTATTCCCTTTCAGTAAATCTTGATCTAAGATTTGATTGTAAGGGTGTGGACTCTTCCTCTTTTGCAAATTCTTTCTTATGATATATTTCTGCTCAATGTAGAATTGTGACATAATGTACAGTACTCTATAGTATGTGATGTTCCTCCTAGTGAAGTTATCATCAGCTAGGTTTAATCTCAGGAGCCAGCTGGGTCTAGGGCTAGTGATAAGAAGCAGTTTGCTGGGTGTGGGCTTGTCATGTGGGGACTCCCCTAATTTCATATTGTTTCCGGCACTTTTTGAGCTTTTATACTCTTTGTGGTCCCGGGGGTCTGACTAGGTGGAGGTCTTTGAAAGTTTTATGGCACTGCTTTGACATAATGGAGTCCTTGCACGGAACTGTGACGTTACTTCCTCAAAGTTATGCTGTTCAATGTTTTTCCGGTTTGGAATTCCACTACTGCTGCTAATTATATTCCTTGAGTTTCCAGCAGCATTTGATCCTTCATAAAGTTTTCTATTGTTCCAAAAAGGAAATAAGCAAGATTATGTAATATTTTCAGTATGCAGATCATCAACTAATGTTCTAAAGCACTATTTGAGGAACCAGATTCCAGAACTCAAAATTAATATCATGTTTGGGAGGCAAAATCTTGCCAGTTCCAATGATCAGACCCTTTTATGAAATACAATTAAAATGAACAGGAATAGAACGATGGTGTCTCATTCATTTGCTCAGCAGTTTTCTTATTTCCCAACTTAAGTAGCCTACTTTGCCTCTTCCTTTTAGAAATTATTTCATGATATGATGATTAGACCAATGTTCTCTGCCCAGTCTAACAACACATGCTGTACTTGACACCCGCTTCCTTCTCTAAATGCTTTAATTCATGCTTTAGTCAGTCAGCAGGTTATGCAAAAGAGGAAGTACTGTGATGCCGGTTAAAAAAATAAAAAAATGATATAAGCACCCTTCCAGCGCATTGAAACAAAGTGACTTTTCTCTCATAAATTGCTACTCTTTTTTTTTTTTTTTTTTTTTTTTTTTTTTTGGTCACCTGATGTTATCGATGGACCGAGGGCTGGGCAATTCATTAATTTCTTTAGCTAATTTCTGCTTTTGATTTAATAATTTGGTGGAAACATGTGCCCCAACTTATGTGCTTTCTTGCTGTAAATATTTTGCCTCGTGGATACAAATAGACAAAGACACAAGCCGGATGTGTTGTGACAATTGCTGTTTGGTATTTGTTGCCAACTACCAATTGGCAACCACTTGCGGTTGGTGAACTTGAAGGATTATGAGTAAACAGCTTGTATCTAGGACAGTGTCGACACGATCAATGATAAATCATTCGGTCTTATATATTACTGGTCCCCCTTTGGTATGAAATGACAGCTACTTCATTGTATCTTGTTGAAAATGGTTGCAACATAAAGTTCCATTGTTTTTTTTTTTGAAGGCCAACTGTCTGTGTAGAATTGGCCCCGAATTAACATCTGTTTTTGTACTTTCACCACATCTTTTGTTAGCCCTGACAGATTGCGGCCTTTGGCATAACACTGATTGCAGAGTGATGAATAAACACACAAGGTATGAAGGCAGAGATGTTAGAGGAAAATATGCACTGCGTGGCTGACAATGAGTGAGGTTGTAAAGCTGTGAGGTTGGGCTCTCTGCATGTGTTGGAGATTTACAAACAGGAAAAACAAGATACAAGACATTAAGACTTGAGACTCTTTCTTGTCAGGATTGTGACAGTCAAGGGTTTACATTTTGATATATCCTGGAAAACGTTGGTGTTGTAAATTATCCAAAGGCCTGTGAAGCCCTTTGGGACGGTTGTGATTAAGGTCTACATAAATATGACTGGAATTGACTTATGTTTTCTGTATTAAAAGCAGTTATGAATACATTCCACATAACTAAGATTCCGTCACTGTACACTGACCTTGTAATAATTCCAAGTGGCCTTTCCTCGTCATTTCCTCTCAGGATTTTGTATATCTGCCTATATCAAAACAAACTCACTCGTGACTCCTTTTTGCTCTCCTTTAGAAAACTACTTGATTGGTTGACAAAATGGCACTCAGAAAATACATGGTTGGGAATAACTGTGCTTAATAAATTGGAGTTTAGAATTTTATTAGTCGTGGTCAAATAGATATCATGGATTTGGAAGTTAGAGTACTTATTTATTATTGTGAATTTGTCACCAATTTACTTGGATCTTTTGGTGTTTAAAAGAGTGCTAGGATATTCACAGAGGAACAAAAGTATCTGGTGTATGGGTGTTTGCTGTTCTGAGTCTTGTTAACTGAGTGGCTGACTGACTGATGGTTTGATGGTTGGAGGCGACGTCTTGTTGACTCGCACCTTGGGGTGCCTCTCGCGGGTCTGTTTGGCCAACACGTGCACTCGCGGTACGAGCACACTGAATGTGATTGGTAAAGAAGTGTGTAGCTGTGACCTCCCGTTGATTCAGATGTTTTCCCACAGCTCCCGTCAAATAGAAGTCAATTGGTTTGTTTAGTCTGTCAGCTTCCTGTAGGTCACTGGGGGGATGCACAATTGCACAAGTAGAGAAATACCAAACCCACTACTAAATTAGGATATGCCCAAAAATGTTGTTAACAAAAAAAAAAGGGAATACCACATTTTGGAACGGATATAGTTCATTGTTCCCTAATGCTAAACATTGTTCATAAAGATTTATTCATTCTTTATTGTATCCACTAGGCCTGCAACAAAGAAACGGGCGTTCTTGCTGCAGCCAAAGTGATCGAAACCAAATGCGAGGAAGAACTGGAGGACTACATGGTTGAGATTGAAATCCTGGCCAGATGTGACCACCGCTACATTGTGAAACTGCTGGATGCTTATTACTACAACAACCACCTCTGGGTAGGCAACTGCCACTTACGCTTTAAGTAAACGGGTCCTTTTGTACATCTTATCAAATCTCTTCCTCTTTGCAAACACAGGACAATCGAAGTAAAACCTAAACAAATTGTTGCACATGTTGACAGGATGTCCTTTCCTCTCTGTAGCTGACTTGATATGTTGGGGGAAAGTTCTCATCAAAGTGTGATATCTCCCAAGAGAAAAATGCCTGTTTAACATTGAAAGAAGACAATGGAGGGAGTTCAAATCCCTTGGGTGGCATAATGGATATGGGGCGACCCGAGCCTGCCCCTAATGCAGGAATGTGGACTGTATTCTCCTTAGTTCTGCTGAAGCTATTTTTCCTCAAGTATAAATTGTCCAACTCCCTCTTTAATCTCCAGGTTTTACTGGCCAACGAAAATAATGACTGTATTATGGCCCATGACCTTGAATACTCTTAAAATACTAAAGTTAGTTGTCTTAGTAATGTCGCACCCTTTAAATGCAAATGGAAAGAAATATCCAGGGTCAACGTTTAAAAGAGCATGATGTAAGATATGCACTTCAAATATACACCCTAAATGGTCCTAAGAAACATGATTCTCTGGAGAGTTCTAGTCTTTTTCCTGAATGGTTATGTAGAGATTTATGTACATTGTGTACATTTGGGTGGGGTAGTTTGAAAGGGAAAAGATGGCGTTTTCACGGGTGCACATATGTTTGCCATAAATGAAATGGGTGTAAGGATAGACTATGTAGCCTTATAGCCTCTTGTCTTTTTTTGATTGAAATGCTATGTTGTTATGATAACGCATCTTAGATTGGCTCCTTTAAAATGCAGACTGCTCAAACTGAAAGAAAAAAAAAAAGCACAAATGTCTTAGTTGACATTTACAAGTGTTTTAGTGTATTTGGCCTAAAAAGGCTGTTTTAGTGTAGAATACGCCATGTTACACAAACAGTTGTGGCGTGGCTCCCATGATTGTCATGTTGTCATGGTTTTTGTTGGCCATAGTTGGAATTCCTAACACACCCCCATCCCAGCCCCCACCCTCCTTAAACAGTCTGCTCTGAAGTCAGTGAGTCACTTTTTGTGCACAAACATCCTTGCCTGTTTGTTGAAACTATTTTGTATATGTGGTTTGTGCTTTTTCCAGATACTACACAGTAAATTCCTCACCTTTTACTCGCCTTTTCTGTAATCCCAGACAATGTCTATGAGAAAATATAGCCGATTTACACAATTCATGTAGCAAACCTCCCACAAAATGACCTAAACATTGTCTAAAACGCCCATTCACTTGACACCGCCTCACACTTGTCTAGATTTAGACGGCCTATAAAAATAGGATCCCAGTATATTTTGTCTTTTTTGGCACGGCCTGATACACTTTAGGGAAAACACAGATGACTGCACTGTTCTCACAATCCATGTGGTCGTTCATTTTTAGGGGACCTGCGGAGACTCTGCAGGTCTTGGTTGAAAGTTTTTAGAATCTTTACAGCTCTACTCTGGCATGAAGCAGGAAAATCACAGAGGTGTGACAAGAGGAGGGACACTGCTGTGTCAGCTAAGCCTTCAGCTTTTCACTTTTTTTAAGATGTCACTTAAATGGGAAAAATGAAATACAGTATCTCCTCCAAATGAAAGTGTTTATTGGCAATAAAAGTTAGTAGGTTTCATTGAAAAATAGACCATACGAGACATTCAAGCACAAAGTAAAAATGTTGCTTAGCCGGTCACGGCACATTTGTCATTGCCTTGAACAACTCGTCCTGACTCTTTTGTCTTAACGCTGTTAAAGGTTTTGCTGCATATTGTCCTGCAACTGAAACACAATCCTAGTAATTCCATACATAGGTTTTAAAGCCATGGTGATGCTAATAGAATGATAAGCACATGAAATAGGAGTTATGTATTGGTCATGTTAAGATTGCCAACTTCCCTATCATTGTGTGCACCTTTTTTGTTGTCTATAGTGAAACTCCACACCCCGCACAGAGCATTGATGCTTTAACAATGTTATCATAGCAAAGTCTCATGAAAGCTATGATCTCATCTGACAGATATTTGTTTGGGATGTATTAGACATTACAGTTCTTTTCTGAAAATTGCCAATTAACCCTTTATGTAGATGTACCTACTACATCAAAATTATATTGGGATAAATACATCAACGGAGTCAACAAATTGTAGTTTTAATAAGAGGTATATGATTGATTGACAGCTGAGTAGAACAAAGATTGGAAAGTTTCAAAATTAATTTGCATGTCAGGTGCACTGTCGCAACAACACTGCAAAATCCAACCTTTCCATGAAACTGCTAAATAAGAGCTAAATTGGTCCCTGATCCTGGTGTGGTATGCGTTTCAGTTCTTTAACCAAATATATTGTATGCTTTATGTGTTACAGACATATATGAGAGGATAGGAATTGAAAGATGGTTGTTAGGGGTTACTTTTTGGCCAGCAAGACATCATTTTAGGGAGTGTCTTCCAGTTTCTTTTTTTCCGCCTTTCAGTCTGTGTTTGGACTTCACTTTTAAACTGCTATTATATTCTTTATGCAGCCCAGGAACTTCAGTCAAAATCATACTCCCTTCTTTTGGTATCCATACTCAAAACTTTCACCACAAAATGAGTATTTGGTCATGGAACGTTTGAATATTTTTCCTTAATGTTGCAATGATCCATATACCAGTATACTGTCCTAAATATGCTGGTACTATGACTTTGACATCACTTTCAGATCTGTCACTCAATTAAGATTTAAACAAAAAAAATTCACTTTTTGTTGTAATTAATGTTACTAATGAAGTGCCTTTCCCTAGATCTTTATCGAGTTCTGCCCAGGAGGAGCTGTGGATGCCACAATGCTGGGTAAGTCCTGTTTTTTGTGTTCTCTGTCTCTCTGCTTTATAAACCCTTTCAACCCTAGCTTTTCTTTTGGGGGCAACAATGCTTTTAAAGCCAATTTGACCTTGAAAGATCCAGACAGGAGACTCAATGGAGTCCTTAGCCGTGGGAAAATGCCTTGTGCGTTTTTACAGTATAATCCATGTACTCATATCTGCATGTACCCCCACTGCCTCTAACTAAACACACCTTCTCTTATCCCAGATTAGCAACAGCAACACTACCTGTGACACTTAAGTCCCAGGATGACCTTTTGTAATCATGAATAGAATTAACTCATTAGATCAAACCCCCCTCTCTAAATTGGAATTTGCCAAGTTGGCATCCGTTCAACAATTGATTCTACATCTTTCCTCCTTTTGTTGTTCGTTTCTACCTTTTGCATTGATCAGAGTTGGATCGAGGGCTGACTGAGCCCCAGATAAAGGTGGTATGCCGGCAGATGCTGGAGGCTCTAGTTTACCTCCACAGTATTAAGATCATCCACAGAGACCTGAAGGCCGGAAACATTCTCCTCATGCTGGATGGGGAGATCAAACTAGGTAAGGAATGCCTAGTCATTCAATTGTTCTATTTTGAGACTTTTCATTCCTTTCTGAACGCAAGTACAATTGCAATCCGAGATAGATTCTAATCTAACATTGTTCCTACGTAACCACACTACATTCGATACCGGAAAATCGAGCAACATATCTTTGACATAGATCATCACTATTACTCATTTACTTGCAATTGAAAGACCTCTACTGGTTGCCTCAAACGGGTTCCAAATAACATTGTAAATCACTGACACTGGTTGCAACGACAGCCTTGAATGCAGCATCCTTGCGTGGGAAAACATGCCTCTCATTCTTGTATTTTTATGGCCCCTTTTGAAGAGAGCTTGAAATTCTTCACATTGCACTGTCTAAATTGTGGATGTGACCCAGTGAGGTGCATGACTCGTACAAAGTATAGGTTTTTAAAAAATAGAGGGGAAGTGGTTTTTCTTTAAGACCTCGCTGACATTTTAAACCCTCATTAAAATGTGGAATCACTTTTTTATATTTAATCCAAACTCTATATCACAACGTGGTTTTAACAGCAACAACAACAACAAAAAATGGCAAATAACAAATCACCGCTCTTTTAATTAATACTTCACCTAATCAAACTCGTTTTACCTGCTGTATGTTAAGGTCATAGTCAAGTTCAACATTTCATTGGCAAAAAAACAAGTATCAATATTACTTTTCTTTGTTTTTACTGACCTGGGCATTGTTCTAAACTACTTTTTGTCTTTTTTCCCCCCATTATCTTAAATTTTTGTCTAGAACAGCATATTTACATGTAGCTTTTTT
The DNA here is from genome assembly GCF_051989575.1 of Stigmatopora nigra. Lineage (NCBI taxonomy): Eukaryota > Metazoa > Chordata > Actinopteri > Syngnathiformes > Syngnathidae > Stigmatopora > Stigmatopora nigra. The sequence continues at coordinate 7,189,717 of NC_135526.1, forward strand.
GGGTGTTACCTCTTTAAACACATTTTGCCATCACCAGTGACTCATTTACTACCTTCACCGTTTTTATAGCTGGACCAAAAATGTTGTTATTCAAGCATTTAGTGAGCAAGATTCATACGCCACGTCATGCTTGGGTAAAGTCTAGTGATGCGGCTGTGAGATGAAATCCTTTACAGGCATGATGTATATGTGGCTTTGCCCTTTTAACCGTCATCGAATTCTTGGCACGCAGCTAAAATGTCCTACAAATAGTCCAAAACCTGTTAGATTGTATTGTTGACATTTAAGTGAGGCTGTTTTAGAAAGGGGTTGATTAATGTTGCAAACATTTGTACCAGACTATGTGCAACATTTATCGTGTTTAATATATTTATCTCCATAAAATGATTTTAACACTTATTATTTTTTCCCTACTTTTTCCCTAGCTGATTTTGGAGTATCTGCCAAAAACACCAAAACCCTCCAACGAAGAGATTCTTTCATTGGCACACCATATTGGTGAGTTTTACATGCTCAACTCATGGAAGGGAATACATCATTGGGCTGGGTTAAAACATTTATATTTGAACTCCTGAACACTGAAGGAGAACATGGGACCACATTTCCCATAAACCTAAATGTCTTTTTGTTCTGCCCAGGTATCTTTCTCTTAATGATGTCAATTCAGTGTAAAAGTGTAAAAACTCTAGTCGTCTTTGGAATTCTTTTGATATGTTAGCTGCAAATTATCCATGAGTCAAGAAGTTTGGCTGCTCAGAGCTTTAATCCTTCTGTATTGTCACAAAAGAGCTGTTTTGTTTTTTTCCTGAACAAATTGCCCATCTCCGTTTGAAGGCTTGAAGACTAGGCTTTGGCCTTAAATGTCACATTGTCAGCCATTGGCTAGAACAGCTTCAGCAAAGTGGGGTGCAAATGTTGTTTTCCAATCCAGCAATTGCTGCTGTAAGGTCACAACCACTTCAAATGACCAGCTTAATTCTTGCAAAGGGATGAAACGAGCTTGTTGTTGACACTTTTAAACTCTTAGGATATTACTTCTTTCACTTTCTATATACAAGTTATTTTTGGATGGCATTCAGGCTAATTCCTGTTTCTGTCTGACAGGATGGCTCCAGAGGTTGTCATGTGCGAGACCATGAAGGACGCTCCATACGACTCCAAAGCCGATATTTGGTCCCTTGGAATTACGTTGATTGAACTTGCTCAGATTGAACCGCCTCATCATGACCTAAACCCCATGAGGGTGCTACTGAAGATTGCCAAATCAGAGCCTCCCTCACTAGAGCAGCCAAACAAATGGTGATAAAAGTGGAAACTCTCCACGAATTACTTGCTTAATTTGACATTTCTTTAGTTCCCTTACAATAATGGGATCTGTGTCTGTAATTACCTGCCTACTGCTACATATTGTGTTTTATTACTCTCTGCTGTTCAATGCCTCACTTGGTTTCCCCTCCATTCAGTGACATTGAACATGAAAAGGTGCTGAACAGTGACTTTTTCCACTGCTTAACTTTTACGAGCAAAAAAATGTGCAACACAACTTTCCCAAAGGTGCCAAAAGGGGACTTGTGACGCAACAGAAAGCCATCATTTTTGTTGGAAGTTCCTTTTTACGAAATCCAGCTGTGCACAGGGGGAGATCCGCATGTATCAACATGACATGTCTCCCACTTGCTATGTTGAGCTGTGCTGCAAGATTCTCTCCCACTTTTATCCTTATTTTTCTTTGTTTCTACTCTGCGACTGTTTTCACAGGTCACAAGAGTTTAAAGATTTCCTGAGGAGAGCTTTGGATAAGAACCCAGAGACCCGTCCGACTGCAGCACAGCTCTTGAGGGTAGGCCAATTGCATTGCCCTCATGTTACACTTGACACCCCAACATCATACAATACATAGAAAAGGATGACAATGGCTGATTAATGCACACTAATGGGGATGCAACTTGGAGTAAATTTAGTATCATACTCCCAAGTCACCCAAATTATTGCAATATCTTATCGAAAGTGACAGTTAAACCAGCTTGATGTGAAGTCTGGGTGGGGGGCAGCATCTTATCGAAGAACTAGTCAGCATGTTGTGGTTTCTAACAGCAGAGCTATTAAAATTCAGAGGCATGGTTTTCCTGCCTTGATCACCACAGCTGAGGGAAAGGCAGCTGTATACATTCCCGGCCTCGACCGCGGAGAACATGTCGGTATCACGCCTCGCCTTGTTCTCCACAGCTGGCTAGTTGGAGAGATGACAAACTTAGATCCATGCGCACACATTGGGGGGTCGTGTCTGCTTTCTCCACCGGGGGGAAAAGAGACGGGCGCGGCTCGCCTTTTGGTGCCATGCTGGATGTTTTAGATGTGTATCACGGACTTGGCTTGCAGTGGTTTTAGATAACAAGTAGTTTTGACATGTTTGTGAGACACATCATGATTTTTAGGCGGAAATGCAGTGATTCATCAGAGTTACAAATTGCTTTTTTTTGTTTCCTCTACTTACTAGTACTGAGTAATTTGACATAGTATTACTTATTCAAGATATGCAAGAAACCTGTTGTTTCCAAAATATTTTTAAATCACTAAGATCAATGTTTACACAGGATTACATAAATTAAATGGCCAGCACCTCCAGTATTCCAGAGTTGTGGTGTATTGAAGTGCCATCAGTGTATATTTTAAATTGTTAGTTATTTTAAAGATTATTGTCTACGTGCCTTTTATCTTGCCAAACTAATTCTCGTTATATCAACAATGTACTCTCCCAGTTATTGCAACACAGGCACCCTTGTGCTCTGCTTCCTTCAAATGGTTCATGTTTAACTTCTTCCCAAGCAGCCATGCATATGCGACTTAGTGCTTTCAAGGCAACATAAAACCACAAAAGAGAACATAAGCACCATTGTTGTTCCTTTTTTATTCAGCTTGTTTCATCTCCGCAAACAGATGCTTTCCACTTAAGAATGACTATTTTGTCCACCGATAAAACAAAAAAAAAAACATGAATGAATTGAGATTGTAGGGTGGCTTTAATATACTGGTTTTGCTGCAGCCCGTTTTTAAAGTTTTTATGTCAATTTTTTCGGTTACACTGGAGTTAAGTGGGAATCTGTCTAAGCCACCCTCCCCTTTTGTGTCTACTTTAATAACTCAATGCCTTCAGATCCTGCACTGGATAACCATAACTGATGAATGAAAGTTGAGTGCACCTAATGTAATGTATGTTTGCCATTTGTGCTGTAATAGGACGCCACTCAGCATTTATACTTCTTGCCTCATTAGACAAAAGCTGGCTGTTCTTTCAAATCAAGGGAGTTAAAAGCTAAAGCCACACGGAAGAAGCTCAACAAGCATCAAGCGTCAACAATGCCAATGCAATGTCTGCCGCTGTGAACTTTCAAATGCTTAATTTGGTCTGAATATACATAGTAAATGAATGTCTACTCATCTTTAAAACACATTTACAATCTTAGCTTTTGAAAGAACACTTTTCCTTCTTCAAATAGATGACTTGGGAACAGCCTGTTTGTTTTGTCTAAGGGGGTTATTTTGAAATGTGGTGCTTTGGTGCATGCGCCTCAATCATAGTAGTAGTAAACAATTGGTACATAACAAGTAGCACATCCAATTTAATAGCAGGGAAAGTCACCTCATGCTCTTCCCTGTTGACTTCCATTACTCACGTTTTTCATCAGTCTCACACTTGATTTTCTGACCTCTAACCATGTCTGATATTTCCCTCTGTTGTCCCAGCACCCTTTCGTGAGCTCTGTGACTACAAACCGTCCGCTAAGGGAGCTGGTGGCAGAGGCCAAAGCTGAAGTCCTAGATGAAATCGATGACAATGGAGAGGAAGGCGAGGAGGACGATCCAATGGAGCTAACTGGGGTACCAATCCTGGCTCATTTACCTAATCAGTCACTCCTTTTAATTATCCATTATCGTTCATATCTAAAAAAAAAAAAAAAAAAAATAGGAAATGTCGCTCCTAGCTGTTTTTCATTCATTAAGCTCTGCAGCAGAATTAGAATTGGACCATTTACACTGGGCAGCAACAATATTTAGCAAATCGTCACCTCTAGATTATAAACAAACTGCACATTTCTTGGTCAACATTGCTTTCCTGCCAAAGGACTGAAGGTCACTTCTACTGAGGACATCAATGTGTTCACAGAGGCAACGAGATTAGAAAGTAACATGGAGCATGGGTGTGTACTTCACCACCCTCAGTATAAACAAAAGAACAGTAACCGGAACACAGGGCATCCAGTCGCATCTTAAATATAGTCTTTGGTTTCATGCCCGTAAAATAAACAGGAAAAATGATCAATTATTTATGGCCGTGCATTGTTCTGCCTCAGCTTTTGAAAACAACTAAACCTTCAGTGCTTTTGTATTATTCTAATCAAGAAGCTGCCTGTTTGAGTGTAGCCAGTTTTCTTTTTTTTCCCTGTAGATTTCATAAAACAGCAATCTAACTTTCCTCTTTGGCAGTAAATTCCTAGTCCAATTCATGTGGGCATATTTACTCCTGGCCATGTCATCCTCCTGAATATATCACGACGACTGTCCGGATATTTTTTTTATGTCAGTACTTGCATGAAGTTCAAATTGCATGATGAAAATATCTATTAGGAAAACACAAAACGATAATTTACCCTAATATTTTTTTAAGCATAAATTTGTGAGAATTTGGGGTTTTTTATGATACAATTGCACCCAGACAATCTTATTTTTAAAGAGCATCCCCCCCCCCCCCTACTCAAAATTACATAATAGGACTGGGTGCAAAAAAACTTGAGCAGGAACGCTTGCATTCTTTCCAGTTAACAGTTGTTAACATTAAATTTGTAGTAATAGCTTGAAGGTTTCGCATATGGAAAGACTGCTACCTTAATTACAGTATGGCCACACCAATGCGTCATCACAATTATCTTGTCATTTTTCATTCTAGACCAGCCAGACCAGTTTGGAGGGGGACCAGTCTCCTGGCCCCTCAAGTCCCACGACAGCCTCCTTGGTGTCACCAAAATCTTTACAAGGAACGGGGTCAACTTTGATGACAGAGAAGAAGCCGGAAACTGTTATGGTCGCCCCTGTTCCCTTGCCTCGGCACAATCTCCCTTCAAAGGACCAGGTAGACTTTGGGGAGAAGCTTGAGTCTGACATATACGAGAGTGGCGTGTCGATAAAGACCTCCAGCTCCGACTCTGGCATCGAGGATGGGAAGAGCACTCCGACATCTGAGGAAGAGAAGGTATACATTGCATTTAGGGCTGCAGCACAAGTTAGGGATTTTGGAGTCTTTATTTTTGTCCGATTTCTTTTATGATATGTCTTGCCGGGTCCAATCTGGCCTTTTTAGCCATCAGAGATTTGTTTTTAATGCCCAGTTCCATCTGAAATACATTCATAAATGTTGCTTAACACTAATTATTTTTTTAGAAACTTAGTTTTATCTTCTAATGGATCAATAGTTTAATGATTGTGCTTTGATTTAATCTACATTTTTGTTGAGAGGGAAATTTTGTTTCTCACTTCCATATATTTTGAAATGTTATTATAAATTTAGAGGTTTCTAATGGCAATTCAATTTTTTTCAGGTGGCTGTGGAGGTAGAAGCGCTACCACGTCTGCGGCAGTCCGATGTATCTGGAGAAAGTGTTGCCAGTATTGAATTGCCGGAAGTACCGAAGAACCAGCTCTCTCCGGACCAAAGCACAGACATGGTGTACACCCAAGTTCCACCCGGCTCAAAGCAGACTCCAGGAGTCATTTCATCTGCTACTTCACCCACACCTACTTCCGGGCCAAGCAGCCTTCTGAGGAAGATGAATGCTGATCGAGGATCAATAGAAAATTCTCCTGATATGGCCTCGCCTAACGTCAACGGACGGATCAATAGCACCCGCTACTCATACTCGGGCAGCATGGACACAGCCAGCTTGAAGAGTCTGTCTTTGAATAAGGAGAGCATTTCGGTATCTGCAAGGGTGAGTCCACATCAAACAAGCATGCCATGCAAATGTTTAGAATGTTGGAACAATTAAGTTGTAAAAGAATAGTAAAGAAGGATCCTTGCTTGTGTCCTCAGGCACACTCCTCCTTGAAAAAAGGATATAGTGAGGAACTGAAACTGTTATGTAGTTTTTTTGGGGTGGGTCTAGCATAAGTGTAATGAAGCGGTTTCTGTATGTATTTCTTAAAATTGTTACCCCAATATGTTACATAGAGAAAACTTTATGGGATATTAACAAGATTGTTAAAAAATATTGCAACTCATTGGCTGTATTCATTCGTATGAGGGCATCAGAATGATCGACTGTTATCCGAGTGCTTTTTAGTCTGTGCGTGCTATGTAAATGGGATCGAGTTCATGCAGGCTCCATTGAGAAGCAATTCTTTTGGGTTAATACATTGATAATTTCAAAAACTAACAAGCGACAATGGTAAATACGCATGACAGTGTCGTCACTGGATTCCAACAAGCTGTCCTTCCAGCAAAATATGCATCATGCTTCTTCATTCATGGAAAGCTAAAGTGGCCTTTGTATGGACACAGTCCAGCGCTTGGACTCTGTGAATGGTCGTCTCTATATGAGATATCCAGTTGCTTCTAGAGCTTCATGGACACTGACTGACTATGACTAGAATCCTGTTGATTCTGTGTGGAGTCTTGTCTCTTTGCAGAGAAGAGTTTATTCAAAATGAGGCTCTGTGATGTCAGTGACTGAACTGTGGACATAAAGGCAAATTTAACATGCCTTCACTTTCATATTTGTTTTCGCAAATTTATGCGTGCACTCAATATTTAATGTTTGGTGCAAATTATTCATCCCAGCAAAGCTATGTTGGTCTTTCTGTAATAGTGTAAATATTTGTCACTAATGCGGTTCAAACAATCTTATCAACTGCCCAAATTTGACAATCACATTCATAATTCTCCAGACTGTTTTTTTGTAACATTTACCACATCCCCTTTTTCTTTCCTTCCCGCAGGACTACTCGCGGAAGACGTTAAAGCGAACCAGGAAGTTTCTGGTTGACGGCGTCGAGGTGAGCGTGACAACCTCGAAGATCATCCGGGATGATGAGAAGAAGGATGAGGAGATGAGATTCCTCAGGTATGTGCATGAGCCTCCTTTTTCACATCCTATCTCAACCTTAGCATCTTGATCAACTACATTGGACCACAAGACTTTTTTTTTTTTTTAAATTTTCATTGATCTTTTATAACTTCTTAGGTTCCTTTTTAAATCATGATTCTAATTTGTAATGGCGTTACTTGACTTTTTGGAATTGTAGTGTTAGTTTGTTCATGAAATCCACACCAAAGTGTAAAGAGTCCAAGTCATTAAATAAATCTTTCATGCATGTCTCATGTCACCTAGTGGTGGGAATTTGACAGTACATTTACATGCACAATCTTGACTACATTTGAAATTATCACTCTTGTGATTTATCTTTTTAGGCGCCAGGAGCTCCGTGAGCTGCGTTTGCTCCAAAAGGAGGAGCAACGATCTTTGGCTCAGCTGCAGACCAAACTGGAAACACAGAGAGAGCAAATGCAAAAACGTTTTGACCTGGAAATGCATGTAAGATGCCACTTATTAAATGCAACACTTGCACACAATATACCAAACTATTAGGGTTGCTCCATTCTATTACTTTCATTGTGTTAAGCACACTGCTACAATGTGTTGACAGGCCAAAAAGAAGTTCTATGATACAGAGATGGAGTTCCTGGAGAAGCAACAGAAGCAGACCATTGAGAGGATGGAGGCGGACCACCAAAATAAACTCAAAGACGAAGGCAAACGCATCAAAGCAGAGCAACAACGCGAGCACCAGAAGTTCCTGGATTATCAAAAACTGAAAAAAAAGGAGGTCTGTACACTTAACTTTGACCCTGTGGTCATATTCCTTTTTTTGCATTTTTTCTTCTGTCTACAATACACCTTTTTATGACAGTAAGGTAAACTTATGACAGACAGAAAGTTGTTTTTAATAGAGATCCACTAAGATTTCCAAATAAATAAAACACGGATTCTTAGTAGTGTTTAAATTGCACCTACAAAAGTCCATAACCAAATGTTCATCAGTGAATTCAAATATTCATTTACTATTTACTATTGCCATTTTATTAGGTGATTATTTTTCACACTGAACTGGGTGGACTAATTAGATTTTCCTGTTAGCCAAATTGTGCAGATAATAAGATATACTTTTCTCATGTTTTATTGCAGTTAAAACATGCCATTGACAAGCTGCCAAGGAGTGAGCGCAAAGAACAATCAAAACAACGAATGAGCTCCTTCCAAGAAATGAAACAAAAAGAGGCAAGTGATATCTATCTTTTTTTCAGTTCTTGTTTTGCTTTTGGAAAATAATTGCCTCTTTTTGGCTGAAAGGAGGAACAGTTCCTGGCTGCTCAGAAGAAAAACCTAGACCTCGCCATCCATCAAATCGTCGTCAACAACAAGAATGAGATTGTCAACACCGAGAAGGATTGTCTGGAAAGGAAGCATCAACTAATCCGAGGTTGGCTGTCTAAAAAGGTGGATGAGACTGTCAAGGGATATGTAACGATGTCTTCCATCTTTTTATCTTGTCAATTTGCTCAGATCGCGAATCTTCTGTATGGGAAGTGGAGGAGAGGGTACTCCATGAGACACGCCAACTACAAAAGCAACAACTCAAGGATCAACATTTCCTCCAAAGGCATTTACTCCTGAGGAAACACGAAAAGGTAAGCTAGATGATGATGCAAATTTCAAAGAACCATTGCAAAAATAGCAATAGTGAACCCCCAATTGGTGGATCTTCACTTTACGGACCAGTGTCTGTGTTTGTTTGAAAATAGAAATACAGCACTCATTCTGGTACCAAAATAATCTTGGCATATTAACAGGATAACATAATAATGTAACCTTGTGTCCGTATAGAGTAAGCAGCTTTCTGCTTTCTGGTCCCAATGCAGGAGCTGGAACACATGCAGCAATACAATCAACGTATGACCGAGCTCGTGAAAGCTAGACAGCAACAGGAAAAGAGCCGCCTTCCCAAAAGTCAGCGTACTGAAGCCAAAGCCCGTTTGGCCATGTTCAAGAAGAGCCTGCGAATCAACTCCACGGGCAGTAGCTCAGAGGACAGGGAGAAGATTAAACAGGTAGCGCTGTACGAATATCAAATAAGGACACATGGTTTATTGATCAGTGACTATCAAAATGACATTTCCCCACATTGATTCTGTTTTGCTTTGACAGTTTTCCCAGCAGGAAGAAAAGCGGCAAAAGAGCGAGAGACAGCATATGCAGCTGAAGCACGAGAATAAGCTGAGGGAGATTTTTGGTGACTGTGATGGAAATATTCGAGAGCTGCAGCAGATGCAGGTACACACACACACACACACTTTTTTTTTTTTGGGGGGGGGGGGGGTTAATTGAGTGACCCCAAAAATGTTCTAAAAGGACACCATCTTTTGTTTTTTCAGAATGAAAAATGTCACATGCTTGTTGAAAATGAAACACAGAGGCTCAAACAACTTGATGATCAGCACAATCAGCTACTGAGGGATTGGCGGGAGAAGCTGAAACCCAGGAAGACTGTAGGTTTACTGGCGTGTTATACATAGTTTATGTATTTTCATCCTGACATAATGACCTCCAGTAATAGATAGAATCTACAAAAGGCAGGAAATTATGTTTTCGGTTCCCTATATCTCTTGTCTGTCTTCTTGAATGCACAAATGAATTACCTTTTAATCTTATGGTATTACATTTTGGGCTTAGTATGGTAAAAAGTCACAAAACGCCAGAAAAGGACATTTGTGATTATAAAGGATTAGCATATTAAATTTCAACTTAAAGGGTAGTTGATTGGTGGGAAGGGGCCAAAAGTCATAGAGGTCAGAAATATGCCGATGCCTTGATCATCATCATCATCATTTAATCTTGTGTCACAGGCACTTGAGGAGTCTTTGAACAACAAGAAAAAGGACCAAGAAGCTTTCTTCAAGATCAACGAATTGGGTGACTTCCCAAGTCCAGGAGGCTCCATTGGCAAACTGTCCAAGTTTGTGCCCTATCAGGAATCTTCTAACACATAAGCTAAAAGTCTCTTTCCCATATTAATGGCAGGCTTAAATGGACAATTCCAAAGTTGAGTGAACATGGAGTGTTAAAGTGGTATGCGGGTGGGTTCAAGTTGAAGGAATACACCTGCTGAGACCCTGGTCCAAACGTTCAGTTTAGGGACAGTTCCACAAAAACTCACCCATTCTGGCATCTGTGCATGGTACCAACACTTGATTTAAAAAAAAAAACATATCTGTCCATAGGTCTTTACTTGCCATTGATATTTTTATGTCTGGAGATGAAACTTCATTCATTCTGCTGCTATGAAACTCATAAGCACACTTTTTCTAAAGATTCTCCCAAACGGTTAGTGACAACATTGTTGCTTTGCTTTTTGTTTGACAAAAATCCCTTTTGGTGTTCATGTTTATTTGTTTGAACATTTTTTTCCCATAAATGCTTAAATCTTCACATTCATGATTGAAGACCAAAAGCTACACCCATTGATAGATGATGAAATGTTTTTTTTTCTCTATTGGAGAGGGTAGATGTCTTTAAAATACACCCAAACTTAAATAGGGATTATTCCATATATTTGCCAAAGGGATATTTGTCAATGAAAATTGCAATCTACGTGAACTTTTCTTTCATGTATGCTTTCTATTTTGTCCCAGGGATGCCAAAGTATGCCTTATTTATTTTTCCACACAGTTAAATCTAAATTAATTACTGTATATTTTTTAATTTAAGTACTTTCAAATACATATTTTAACACAGAGCTGCACTATGAAGGTGTTTGTTAATATAATTATCTTTATTTTAATATTTAGAATGGGTTATTGGCTTAAACCAAATAGATCAAAAGCAGTAATTTCTTTGTAATTGTTATTTTGGAATGCATATTAACTACAGAAGATAGAAGTTATTGTTTTACTGTAGAAATCAGCCACACACTGGACAGGAAGGGACAAAACTAAAGTGAAATACTGTTTTCTGTTTGTCAATTGACAAATTTAAAACACTCGAGTGTTTAATTGTTGCAGAAGTGAACTGCGTGCAAGCCAACGTGCAATATTCTTTTAATGTTTTTTTTCCTTTTAAAGATCTCGGGTGTTTTTTTTTTGTTCTTTGCCTTCCTTTGCACTAAGGAGAGTAACTGAGGAGTTTCTACTTCCACGTGAGCCATCCTTTGGTTGCAAGGGGGCAGAATTCTTGCATTTTAGCCCTTTAAATGTTTTTTTAATTAGCATTTAGGTACACTTTAATTCAACTTTCTAATTGACTTTTTTTTAGGTTCCTGGGTCCTTTTTTAGCCCTTCCTGTCTGCCTCAGTTTGCATATTGTGGTATGTATGTATGATGGTTTGAGAGTGTGATGAAAGCTCAGAAGGAACCACTGTTGTAAATGTCTAATAAATGCAGATTTTCTAATTAAAGGACTCCAGAGGCTATTTCCTTCATTAAGCATTTGAAATCAATGACTCCTAATCAAAGGTGAGCAATACTAATTCTATCCCTTACTTACTATATCCATGGACTACTTCTTTCAGCAGATGGTGGCGCTAGACATGAACTGAGAGCATCTGAATTCAAAGCCGATACCACACAATGCCATGGTATGTATGTATAACTTTTTCACATCTTATAGTACAATTTTATCGCTTTAACAAACTTAAAGAAATTCCCCAAATTTTATGAACAATGTCCTTCTCTTTTAAACCACAAAAAATGAATCAACTCAAATGAGGAAAAATTATGAAATGTTTATTGACTTCAATGTAAATAAAAAAAGGGATAAAACAACTACAATATTCTCTTGATGACATCTTTAACCCACTTTTCTTGACTCACACTTATGCTTTATGACAGTCAGTTAGGTGTCAAATGAACATAGTAACTAAGTTAGTCTTGTCTGATTGTCTATATATCTCTAAACTTGTTACTTTTGCTTCGTGCCGGTGACATCTATTGACTGCATTTGGCCCAAAACAAGTACTTTACTAACCTACTTTTTCCTTCTTGCTCCTTCATCGGTAAACAATGACAAAAGATGGACACTTAATATGACGTGACAATGTTTAAGACACAAAAGAAAATAATTTTTTGATACTCTGACCAAGCTTGAGACCAGTCAAGCTTTTGCCAAGATATCATCTTGTTCTGTACATTGGTCACTCATTTATCACTGATATAAGGACGACAAAAATTGCGAAACACACTGCTAACTCTGTAAATAATTGCACCATTCACTTGGTCATTAATTTTTTTTTTTTTTTTAAACTTCAAGTTATGATGAACAAAACCTTCCCAAAAACTGCATTTCCTCATATAGGGTCCCATAAGATACATTAACAACTGCAGAATAGAAGAGATTACTTTTACCAATATATTTTAATATAATACTTTGGAATCCTCTCTAAAATATGTATTGCAATATATGCATAGAGTTATTGTACTCTATTGCTCTATTATTTTTGGGGGACATTATTGTCTTTGTTTTCATGGGATAAATTCAGTCTAGAAGCGATACTACTAAACAATAGTTTCATATATCTTTAGTTTCTGGTAGGAAAAATTAGAATATGAAGTAATAAACATCTGCACTATTTTATTAATTCAAGTTAACAGTGCACTTGATGATTAATAAAAACATGGTGTTGGTGATTTGAGCAGTCCTCTATTTGAGAAAATTTGGTACGTGAAAGAAAATGGTGTCCACCAACACCTTTATCATGTGCAAATATTTGCCTGACCTCCTGTATTAGAAAAAAAGAAATACGTAACACATGAATGTAAACTTAAATATTAGAAAAGAACAAAGTAGCAAGAGCAAAAAACATGCATGAAAAAAAATGACTTGCATGGTAAAGTAAACTCATCACTTAAATCCTGTAAACAACTGTTAACCACTCCTGCGAGTTTGTCGAGCGCTGTTTTTGTTTTTAAAAGGATTTCGTCGATTCCTATTTGTTTTTGTAAGCCTGGACCTATTTTTTTTGCATTCTGAATGTTGAGCTGTAATGCAACGCTGCCAGTTATAACACTAATGCAAGCAATTAGAAAGGAACACAAAACAATAGTTTCAAATCTCCCCCCCAAAAAAACATTTGAAAATACTGTTATTTCTGTTTTGGTAGAAAAACAAGAGCTGTGCCTATAAATTAATTAATCCACTGCCATCAACAGTGATAGATTTCAAATCTGTTTGGACAGATTAGACATCTATTACAGTACATGGCTACAAACATTTCTTTTAATGAGCTTTCTTCTACTAACTACAACAAAACATACTCTGTAAATACCATGCATATACCTGGCAGTGAACGAGATAAAAATGAATACTAGCTCCAAAGTAGTGACCTTTTGTAAGCCTTGACCTCTTTTTTTCCCCGACTGCCTTAAGGTTTCTTGCTCAAGTAATTGGAAGGGATCCAGCCCTCAACGTCTTCTCCAAGATTCTTACAAAACCACCAGCCAGTGCTGTTTTTCTCCAGCACCTCAAAGAGGGTCCCCACCTTAAAACTGGAGGTGGGGTCATCACCATCGAAGTCGGCCACAGCCAGGTACAACTCGTCTTTGCTAGGCTCCTTGAGCAATGGCGGGAGCTTGTCTCTGGGTGGGCCGGGCTTGTCGCTTTTCACCTGGGGTTTGGGGGGGAAGGCCATTTTGACACCCTTGGGCTCCTCTTTTTCTCTGCTTGGGATAGCTGGAGAAAAGCCCTTTGGTTTAGGGGGTGGGGGTCTGTTGAGTTGAGATGGTCCCATTTTAATGGAATCTTGAGGCTCTTTCAATGCAGAAGGTGGTTTAATCTCAGTTGGGCTGGATGGAGAGCTTTTCTTTGGAGGAGGAGGTCTTCTTGGAGCCAAGGCAGGGGCTCTCAGTGGGACTTCTTTGTGTGCAGGAATTGCTGGTTTTCCAGGTGGTGGTGGTGAGCTTTCTTGACTATGGCCGTTCATGTGTCGCAGGGGAAATTTCGTCTCCTCGCAGTTTTTGCCATTATTCAGAGATTGGATTTGGAAAGATGATTCACATGGATGGATTTCTTTTGTACTGTTATGATTGTTGGCCTCCCCTGAAGTGGAGTTGTTTTCTATGGGTTTTGAAGGCCTGAGCTTGCTTCTCAGGTTGGTGATGTCAAGTTTCTTCTCTGCCGGCGGGTCTGGCTTTGCAGCTGGGACGGGTTTAGGTCTTAAAACCGGTTTTGGTTTCAGGAAAACCGCTGGAGAAGCTGTCTCTGTTTTCTCCTCTGTGATCTCAGGCTTGGGCTTTTGAGGCTGCTTGGGTACTGGTTTTAGGTTGAACTTCTTTACTTCTTTGGCAGAGATCTTGTGACCACATTCCAGGCCCATCTCATTGCGAAGATGAAGTGCTTTACTCTTGTCCTCTTTCTTTAGTTCGGCTGGTTTATCTGCCTTGAAAGGCCCTGCTTTAAGGGCAACCAGGGGTGTGGTAATCCCAGGAGTAGGTGGTTTTGGGGGCAAAGGTTTGGAATGATCTGGTCTTGTTGGTTTTTCAACCGCCTCCGAGTCAAAACTCTTGTTGATGGACTCTTTTCGTGGCGGGAGAGCTGGTTTGTCATCAGGCGGTGCCATGGGAGCTGGAGGCAATGGTCCGGAGAAGGCAGGTGATTTATTAACGCCAGACTTCCAGTCTCTCAATTTGACTCGGGTGCAGGGTTCAGAGCCTGTGGGAGGCTCATCTGGTAAAGGCTTGGACCAGCTATCATCTGCACTCACAGAATTGGAAGAACTAATGTCTTCCTGTCGCAGTCGTTCCATCTCATTGGGCAGAGGTGCCAAGAAATTGGGCCGTACAGCATTACTAGTCTTCTTGTACTTTTCGATAAAAGTAGCAGGGGCCCAACCTTCTTGGTCGTCTATTTGAATGTACCACCAACCACTGCCATTCTTTTCAATCACCTGATAAGATAAGAATAAGTAACTATTTAGTCTGACTGAGTGAAACAAAACAAAAAAAACAGTGTGTATCAATCACCTCCACTTTGACACCAGCTTGGAAGCTAATGCCATCTGGAATGGTGGTCTGGAAGTCTGCTATTGTGTAAAACTCTTCCTCAACCTGTGGGGGGCCAGGTGGCTTGGGAAGATTTGTACCACGTGGCTGCAAAATGTTTAAAGACCAACTGTTAGAATGATACGATGTCATGACATTAAGTAAGATCACAAAAGGACAAGGGGATATATTACCTCAAATGATGAATAATATTATTTGTGGGGCAAATTCAATGAAAAGTGTGTAGTACACAGGTAAAATTTGGTTTTGTTAAAATGATAAATGCTACTCAAATTATCTTACACGATACATATTTATATTAATTATTTTTCTTTAGCAAATTACCATGTATAGTAAAACTTTCCCTTAAAAACAACAATGTATAGTAAGGCTATTGTGTAAAAAAAATGACTATGTATAGTAAGGCTTTTTTTTCAAACAACCATGTATAGTAAGTCTCACAATACAATAAAAAACTAAGTATGATCTGGGAGTGAAAAGAGACAAAACAACAAATACTACTGCTAAATCCTGAAGAGTGGTGGCCCAGTGGATAAGTCATCAGTCTTCCACCTCTTTGGTCTTGGGTTCGAATTCAAGTGTTTGCAAAGAATTTCCCAATATTATTCAGTTAAAAGAATAAGTTCTAATGCCTAAGTGTCTAAGTGTTTGCAAAAATGTTCCTAATATTATTCAGTTAAATGAATGAGATTAAAGTACAAGTACTACTGCTGCTGCTCACGGGGTGGTGGCCCAGTGGATAAGTCATCAGTCTCCCACATCTGTGGACCTGGGTTCAATTCCCAGTGCAGGCAAAGATTTTTGCACAATTGTTCAGGTAAAAGAATAAGTACAATTGCCTAAGTGTTTAACTGAATAAGTATTCAGTGGTGGATGAAGCATTTTGTCCATAAAATGACTAAGTGTTTCGCCCCATTTCCTTGGATAAAACGTTTCAACACCTATACACCTATACCCTAATTGGGGCACGAGTTGGTGTAGTCGGTTGCACACTCGCCTAGTATAGTAAGGCTTTTTCTCATCAAAAACGACATAGTATAGTAAGGCTTTTTCTCTTCAAGAACGACATAGTATAGTAAGGCTTTTTGGCTTCAAAAACGACATAGTATAGTAAGGCTTTTTGTCTTCAAAAACGACGTAATATAGTAAGGCTTTTTTCGTCAAAAACGACATACTATAGTAAGGGTTTTTCTCTTCAAAAACGACATAGTATAGTAAGGCTTTTTTCGTCAAAAACGACATAGTATAGTAAGGCTTTTTGTCTTCAAAAACGACATAGTATAGTAAGGCTTTTTGTCTTCAAAAACGACATAATATAGTAAGGCTTTTTTCGTCAAAAACAACATAGTATAGTAAGGCTTTTTCTCTTCAAAAACGACATAGTATAGTAAGGCTTTTTCTCTTCAAAAACGACATAGTATAGTAAGGCTTTTTTCGTCAAAAACGACATAGTATAGTAAGGCTTTTTTCGTCAAAAACGACATAGTATAGTAAGGCTTTTTTCGTCAAAAACGACATAGTATAGTAAGGCTTTTTTCGTCAAAAACGACATAGTATAGTAAGGCTTTTTTCGTCAAAAACGACATAGTATAGTAAGGCTTTTTTCGTCAAAAACGACATAGTATAGTAAGGCTTTTTTCGTCAAAAACGACATAGTATAGTAAGGCTTTTTTCGTCAAAAACGACATAGTATAGTAAGGCTTTTTTCGTCAAAAACGACATAGTATAGTAAGGCTTTTTTCGTCAAAAACGACATAGTATAGTAAGGGTTTTTTCGTCAAAAACGACATAGTATAGTAAGGCTTTTTTCGTCAAAAACGACATAGTATAGTAAGGCTTTTTTCGTCAAAAACGACATAGTATAGTAAGGCTTTTTTCGTCAAAAACGACATAGTATAGTAAGGGTTTTTTCGTCAAAAACGACATAGTATAGTAAGGCTTTTTTCGTCAAAAACGACATAGTATAGTAAGGGTTTTTTCGTCAAAAACGACATAGTATAGTAAGGCTTTTTTCGTCAAAAACGACATAGTATAGTAAGGCTTTTTTCGTCAAAAACGACATAGTATAGTAAGGCTTTTTGTCTTCAAAAACGACATAGTATAGTAAGGCTTTTTGTCTTCAAAAACGACATAATATAGTAAGGCTTTTTTCGTCAAAAACAACATAGTATAGTAAGGCTTTTTCTCTTCAAAAACGACATAGTATAGTAAGGCTTTTTCTCTTCAAAAACGACATAGTATAGTAAGGCTTTTTTCGTCAAAAACGACATAGTATAGTAAGGCTTTTTTCGTCAAAAACGACATAGTATAGTAAGGCTTTTTTCGTCAAAAACGACATAGTATAGTAAGGCTTTTTTCGTCAAAAACGACATAGTATAGTAAGGGTTTTTTCGTCAAAAACGACATAGTATAGTAAGGCTTTTTTCGTCAAAAACGACATAGTATAGTAAGGGTTTTTTCGTCAAAAACGACATAGTATAGTAAGGCTTTTTTCGTCAAAAACGACATAGTATAGTAAGGCTTTTTTCGTCAAAAACGACATAGTATAGTAAGGCTTTTTTCGTCAAAAACGACATAGTATAGTAAGGCTTTTTTCGTCAAAAACGACATAGTATAGTAAGGCTTTTTCTCTTCAAAAACGACATAGTATAGTAAGGCTTTTTTCGTCAAAAACGACATAGTATAGTAAGGCTTTTTTCGTCAAAAACGACATAGTATAGTAAGGCTTTTTTCGTCAAAAACGACATAGTATAGTAAGGCTTTTTTCGTCAAAAACGACATAGTATAGTAAGGCTTTTTTCGTCAAAAACGACATAGTATAGTAAGGCTTTTTTCGTCAAAAACGACATAGTATAGTAAGGCTTTTTTCGTCAAAAACGACATAGTATAGTAAGGCTTTTTTCGTCAAAAACGACATAGTATAGTAAGGCTTTTTTCGTCAAAAACGACATAGTATAGTAAGGCTTTTTTCGTCAAAAACGACATAGTATAGTAAGGGTTTTTTCGTCAAAAACGACATAGTATAGTAAGGCTTTTTTCGTCAAAAACGACATAGTATAGTAAGGGTTTTTTCGTCAAAAACGACATAGTATAGTAAGGCTTTTTTCGTCAAAAACGACATAGTATAGTAAGGGTTTTTTCGTCAAAAACGACATAGTATAGTAAGGCTTTTTTCGTCAAAAACGACATAGTATAGTAAGGGTTTTTTCGTCAAAAACGACATAGTATAGTAAGGCTTTTTTCGTCAAAAACGACATAGTATAGTAAGGCTTTTTTCGTCAAAAACGACATAGTATAGTAAGGCTTTTTGTCTTCAAAAACGACATAGTATAGTAAGGCTTTTTGTCTTCAAAAACGACATAATATAGTAAGGCTTTTTTCGTCAAAAACAACATAGTATAGTAAGGCTTTTTCTCTTCAAAAACGACATAGTATAGTAAGGCTTTTTCTCTTCAAAAACGACATAGTATAGTAAGGCTTTTTTCGTCAAAAACGACATAGTATAGTAAGGCTTTTTTCGTCAAAAACGACATAGTATAGTAAGGCTTTTTTCGTCAAAAACGACATAGTATAGTAAGGCTTTTTTCGTCAAAAACGACATAGTATAGTAAGGGTTTTTTCGTCAAAAACGACATAGTATAGTAAGGCTTTTTTCGTCAAAAACGACATAGTATAGTAAGGGTTTTTTCGTCAAAAACGACATAGTATAGTAAGGCTTTTTTCGTCAAAAACGACATAGTATAGTAAGGCTTTTTTCGTCAAAAACGACATAGTATAGTAAGGCTTTTTTCGTCAAAAACGACATAGTATAGTAAGGCTTTTTTCGTCAAAAACGACATAGTATAGTAAGGCTTTTTTCGTCAAAAACGACATAGTATAGTAAGGCTTTTTTCGTCAAAAACGACATAGTATAGTAAGGCTTTTTTCGTCAAAAACGACATAGTATAGTAAGGCTTTTTTCGTCAAAAACGACATAGTATAGTAAGGCTTTTTTCGTCAAAAACGACATAGTATAGTAAGGCTTTTTTCGTCAAAAACGACATAGTATAGTAAGGCTTTTTTCGTCAAAAACGACATAGTATAGTAAGGCTTTTTTCGTCAAAAACGACATAGTATAGTAAGGCTTTTTTCGTCAAAAACGACATAGTATAGTAAGGGTTTTTTCGTCAAAAACGACATAGTATAGTAAGGGTTTTTTCGTCAAAAACGACATAGTATAGTAAGGCTTTTTTCGTCAAAAACGACATAGTATAGTAAGGCTTTTTTCGTCAAAAACGACATAGTATAGTAAGGCTTTTTTCGTCAAAAACGACATAGTATAGAAAGGCTTTTTTCGTCAAAAACGACATAGTATAGTAAGGCTTTTTTCGTCAAAAACGACATAGTATAGTAAGGCTTTTTTCGTCAAAAACGACATAGTATAGTAAGGCTTTTTTCGTCAAAAACGACATAGTATAGTAAGGCTTTTTTCGTCAAAAACGACATAGTATAGTAAGGCTTTTTTCGTCAAAAACGACATAGTATAGTAAGGCTTTTTGTCGTCAAAAACGACATAGTATAGTAAGGCTTTTTTTCGTCAAAAACGACATAATATAGTAAGGCTTTTTTCGTCAAAAACGACATAGTATAGTAAGGCTTTTTTCGTCAAAAACGACATAGTATAGTAAGGCTTTTTCTTGTCAAAAACGACAGAAACTTTTCCCACTTAAAGGTACAATAAAGTACTAAGTATGATCTGGGAGTGAAAAGAGCAAAACCACAAATACTACTAATTAATCTTGTAGAGTGGTGGCCCAGTGGTTAAGTTATCAGTTTCCTACTTGTTTGGTCCTGGGTTCAAATCCAAGTGCTGGCAAAGATTTTCTCAATATTATTCAGGTAAATGAAGGAAACAAAAGTACAAGTACTACTGCTTTCTCTCACAGGCTGGTGGTCCAATGGATAAGTCCTCAGTCTGCCACCTCTGAGGTCCTGGGTTCAAATCCAAGTGCATGCAAAGATTTTCCCAATATTATTCAGGTAAAAGAACAAGTACTAAGTACAAGTACTACTGCTTTCTCTCACAGGGCGGTGGCCCAATGGATAAGTTATCAGTCCGCCACCTCTGAGGTCCTGGGTTCAAATCCAAGTGCATGCAAAGATTTTCCCAATATTATTCAGTCAAATGAATAAGTACTAAGTACAAGTACTACTGCTTTCTCTCACAGGGTGGTGGCCCAATGGATATGTCACCAGCCTGCCACCTCTGAGGTCCTGGGTTCAAATCCAAGTGCATGCAAAGATTTTCCCAATATTATTCAGGTGAAAGAACAAGTACTAAGTACAAGTACTACTGCTTTCTCTCACAGGGCGGTGGCCCAATGGATAAGTTATCAGTCCGCCACCTCTGAGGTCCTGGGTTCAAATCCAAGTGCATGCAAAGATTTTCCCAATATTATTCAGTCAAATGAATAAGTACTAAGTACAAGTACTATTGCTTTCTCTCACAGGGTGGTAGCCCAATGGTTTAGTCATCTGTCTGCCACCTCTGAGGTCCTGGGTTGAAATCCAAGTGCATGCAAAAATTTTCCAAATATTATTCAGGTAAATGGAAAAGATAAAAGTACAAGTACTACTGCTTTCTCTCACAGGGTGGTAGCCCAATGGATAAGTCATCAGTCTGCCACCTCTGAGGTCCTGGGTTCAAATCCAAGTGCATGCAAGTATTTTCCCAATATTATTCAGTCGAAAAAATAAGTACTAAGTACAAGTACTACTGCTTTCTCTCACAGGGTGGTGGCCCAATGGATGAGTCATCAGCCTGCCACCTCTGAGGTCCTGGGTTCAAATCCAAGTGCATGCAAAGATTTTCCCAATATTATTCAGGTAAAAGAACAAGTACTAAGTACAAGTACTACTGCTTTCTCTCACAGGGTGGTGGCCCAATGGATAAGTCATCAGTCTACCACCTGTGTGGTCCTGGGTTCGATTCCCAGTGCAAGCAAAGATTTTCCAAATATTATTCAGGTAAATGGAAAAGATAAAAGTACAAGTACTACTGCTTTCTCTCACAGGGTGGTGGCCCAATGGATAAGTCATCAGTCTACCACCTGTGTGGTCCTGGGTTCGATTCCCAGTGCAAGCAAAGATTTTCCAAATATTATTCAGGTAAATGGAAAAGATAAAAGTACAAGTACTACTGCTTCCTCTCACAGGGTGGTGGCCCAATGGATAAGTCATCAGCCTGCCACCTCTGAGGTCCTGGGTTCAAATCCAAGTGCATGCAGAGATTTTCCAAATATTATTCAGGTAAATGGAAAAGATAAAAGTACAAGTACTACTGCTTTCTCTCACAGGGTGGTGGCCCAATGGATAAGTCATCAGTCTGCCATCTCTGAGGTCCTGGGTTCAAATCCCAGTGCATGCAAAGATTTTCCAAATATTATTCAGGTAAATGGAAAAGATAAAAGTACAAGTACTACTGCTTTCTCTCACAGGGCGGTGGCCCAATGGATAAGTTATCAGTCCGCCACCTCTGAGGTCCTGGGTTCAAATCCAAGTGCATGCAAAGATTTTCCCAATATGATTCAGTCAAATGAATAAGTACTAAGTACAAGTACTACTGCTTTCTCTCACAGGGTGGTAGCTCAATGGTTTAGTCATCTGTCTGCCACCTCTGAGGTCCTGGGTTCAAATCCAAGTGCATGCAAAGATTTTCCCAATATTATTCAGGTAAAAGAACAAGTACTAAGTACAAGTACTACTGCTTTCTCTCAAAGGGCGGTGGCCCAATGGATAAGTTATCAGTCTGCCATATCTGAGGTCCTGGGTTCAAATCCCAGTGCATGCAAAGATTTTCCAAATATTATTCAGGTAAATGGAAAAGATAAAAGTACAAGTACTACTGCTTTCTCTCACAGGGTGGTGGCCCAATGGATAAGTCATCAGTCTACCACCTGTGTGGTCCTGGGTTCGATTCCCAGTGCAAGCAAAGATTTTCCAAATATTATTCAGGTAAAAGTATAAGTATTAATGCCTAAGTGTCTAACTGAATAAGTCTTCAGTTGTGGATGAAACATTTTGTCCAAAAAATGACTAAGTGTTTCACCCCATTTCCTTGGATAAAATGTTTCAACACCTATGTATAAGTGGGGCACGAGTTGGTGTAGTGGGTTGCACACTCGCCTTTGCACCGAGAGAACGTGAGTTCGCTTCCCGGTGTCGGCGGTTCACTGACCAAGCAAGCGGTCGAGGGTCGGCCGAAGGCCGACCCGAGAACGCCTTTCGCACAGACAGGTCCTTCAACTGTCTTCCGAACTGCCGAAGGCAGTTCGGAATATAACCTTTTGCTGAAAAGTATGACTAAGTGTTTAATAAAAATTAAAAAGTTTTTTTTCTTCTTTTCTTCTCGTTCCATTTTCCAGACCACTTGGTTCGGTGATCAGCCAAAGGGCGACAGCGGGAAGCGAACCCAGGTCTCCCAGACGGGAGTCCAGTGCACTAACCTCTGCGCCAACCAAGTGGCTACACTTTTCTTTGTAATCATTTCAGTGTCTTGAGAAGAAGTCTACAGAAACAACTAAGTGAAAAAGTGTCCCAACCGGGAATCGAACCCAGGTCTCCCAGACGGGGGTCCAGTGAATTAACCTCTGAACCACCAAGGAGCCACACTTTCCTATGTAATAATTTGAGTGTCTTGACAAGAAGTACACAGAAACAATTAAGGGACAGGAAAATATGTCCCAGCAGGGATTTGAACCCATGTCTCCCCGACGAGAGTCCGGCAACCAAACCTCTGCGCCAACCAAGTGGATACACTTTCCTTTGTAATCATTTGAGTGTCTTGACAAGAAGTACACAGAAACAACTATGGGAAAATGTTTCCAACCAGGATTCAAACCCAGGCTGCCCACATGGAAGACGGGGGAGTTAACCTCTGCACCAAAGTGTCTTCACCTCACCCTCAAGCAAAGAAGCCTTACTATACTATGTCATTATTTTTTAAAGAGAAGGATCCCTTCTATACTTTGTCATTTTAAAAGTAAAATTGCCTTACTATACTATGTTGTGTTTTTTAAAGAAAAAACGCCTTACTATATATTATGTAATTTTTTTAAACAAAAAAGCCTTACTATATATTATGACGTATTTTGAATATGAAAGTCTTACTATAGTATGTCGTTTTTTTAAAGAGAAAAAGCCTTACTATACTGTCATTTTTTTTAAAGAAAAATGCCTTACTATGTTGATTTTTTGTTATGATGTTACTAGGTTCTTAGGAATTGAAAACAAAACAAATTGAACACTAATATTGCAAACTGCTTTCTGATAATTAAAACTACTTAGTGTTTATGTTTTCTGTCAATGCCACCATTTGAGGATGTATAATAATTTTGTAATCTTACTATGGAAAGATCTCTGCGTGGAGGAGGCCTTTGTCTTAATCCAAATTCTGTAATTGGAAACAGTCATATGAAATGGAAATGGAGCTGTAGATTTGAAATATATATCATTTGAAAACACACACGATCTAAACCATCAGTCACCTATATTGACTTACTTTTGTTATCCGAAAAGAAGGAGAGTCTATTTTCTTTCTGGTTGCCTTCTCTGGCCTCTCTGTTCGGCTGGCTCTGTTTGGAGAACCCGTCCAGGTCGTTGGTGCTGGAGTGTGTGGCACCACCCTGCTTGCGGCTCTGAATGTCAGCCTTCTTTAAGTATGACGCTGGGGCCCAGCCCTCACGTCCTTGATACCTGTAAGACGGAAGATTATTGAATTTTAGTTCCAAGAAGCTGTTACCACATAAGCAAAAACAAGCTATACATGCCATTGGACAACATATATATCCTGCAGCACATGAATATTACTGCCTGAGACATTGAAACCTATATATTTAGAAGTATTACTAATAAGAATCACCTGATCTTCCACCAGCCCTCCAAGTTCTTCTGAATGACCTCCACAATCATTCCTCGTTCCAGGTCAATCTCGTCTTGATCCCGGGCCGTGTAAGGATAAACCACAGAATATTTCTCCTCTGCAAGAGGAACAAAAAAGACATTCCCCTGAGTTATGATGTGCCATTTTGGAATGCTAATGGAAAACAAAGGAGTAGATCATCCTGGAGTGATAAGCACACAAGGACCAAATGCAGCATAATGTAACTTTGCAGCATTAATTAAGACATTTATCTTGGAAAATGTTCAAAGAGAGCAATTTTACTGATACATGATAGAACAACAAATATCGCTTGTAATTTATAACTATAAATAAAAAAAATATTATAGTTGGTGGTAGGAGAAAAAAAACATGCAACAAGCACAAGTGCGTAAAAGGCAACAAACAGGCTTTAAATTGTAATTAGGTTTTGTCATAAGATATATCCAGGGGGCTTACAGTATGTTGTCCCTTGTGTGCAGCTAAAACATAACTACAAAAATGTGTCAGAATCCATTTATGAGGAATGAAATGCGTACAACAGCCATGCACATAAAAGCCCTTCCAGGACATACCGAGCATGAAAAGTTGGATGCATAAACTGAACACACACACAGAGCAACATTTGAGGGTAGCGGGGAAAGTAGAAGAAAGACATGCCCTCCACCTTGCCCAAAGCCCGAGCTGAAAAGATCCCCTAAAGTTCTGCGACGGCCCACGTGCCTCGGCAAAGACCAGAATCTCCGAGGCGCTGACATTGCGGCATGGTGTGAGGCAAGATAGGAAGTAATATTACACCTCAACCAATTTGGAACTTTTGAATAAAAGTCAGTATTGAATTCAGGAGTAAAGTCAACGCAGTATTTTGATGTTCCCCTTCAAATATATGTAGAATGGTAACAGTAGCAACGACATTTCCATCATTCATTCATTCATCCTGTACCTTCTTCTCCTTGAAGAGTGAAGTCATCAGTGTCATCCTGGGCCTCCAGGCATGTGGCAGGAACCCAACCCTGGGCATCTTCTGAACTCACAAACCACCAGCCTGTATGCACAATATAAATAATAAATGAAAAGAGACACTTAATAAACGTCTTGTGAAGGAAACTAACTGTGAAGAACAATAGTTGGCTTAAATGGTTGAACAAAATGAAATGGCATCCCAATTAGGCAGTGAAATCAGTGCAATTTAGCAAAGTCTTTCAACAATGAAAACTAATGGTGGCAAAGTAAACAAAGAAAAAGTCAAATTGATGGAATTCATGAAGAAGAACTCACCTGACTCGTTTTTCTCAATGACCTCCACCACCTGACCAACTCCAAGACTGATCTCAGAGCTTTCCTGCTTGTCGTAGTCTGTTACTGCCACATACTGCTCCAAAAGGAGCGGGTCGGCCGATGTGCCATCTCCTGTTAGGGCAAAGACAACACGCTCATTCTTAAATTGACCTCCTCCTGTTTTCATTTTCAGGCCAAATCACAATAATATAGCAAAGCCTTCACTCAAAATTTCTGCTGATCAAGGCCCGTGATGCTATCATGTTAAGTACATATGTTTTTAATAGCTTTCATTTTAGACAGTCACCTTGACATGCTTTTAAGTGACACTTTCCAACCCTAATGAAACTTCCACTTTAGGGCACATGAAAAAATGAGAGGAGGCTTAACTAGATTAGGGAAAGTCACCTCGATGCAAAGCAGACGAGGTAGCAGACGTAATAAGGAGAGACAGACAGAGGAAACAACCATGAAGATCAAATAATTGCAATAAATGTTAGAGGTTATTAAAAGAAAATGATGAACCATCCCACCCATGAGTCCCACCACCAACACCATAGACAGTGTTAAAACAAACCATTCATAAATAAAAAGGACTTGCTTGGTTTTCAGCCCAATTCAACAAAACTACATCCAAATGAAGTCACGTTTTTTTGTTTTTTTTTTTTAAATGACCAACGCTGCAAGCAGATCACTGAAGGTGCGGATGGGAAGGGAAAACACAACTAAACATTTGGCAATAACGGAAAATGTGATGAATCAAAATTCAAACTACAGCACCTCGGATTGGGATGCTGATCCTTCAGTGAGCGGAGGCAAGCAAAGCAAACACAAAACAGCGTGAGATTGTGTTTAAACCTTGTAAGCCGGCGTGAAATACAACAGAGATGGAGAAAATGAGGGTGATAATAGTTACGAATAAAAAATTCAGGGCTAATGAATTTTGTCAAGCTTGTACCAAAAAAAAAAAATCATAATTGAAGTCATTATGTGACAGGTCAATCTGCTCTGAAGGATGCATATGAAGATGTACTAGTTAACTTAGTGCTCGCTTTTATTCCTTTTAATATGATGTTATTTGCGGTCAAATGCACAAGGATCCCTTACAGCACAGGTCAGGTTGGATGTATTCTGACAAGAAAATGTACTCCAGGTTTTTGGGGGGCAGCAGGGTCTCTCGCAACTAGCCAGGTCAACACACAACACGACCAAGGATGACAGTCAGTATCTTACTACCTCGCTTTAGGATAGTTGTCGCTCTCTCCAAAAACCCTGATGGAAAGGAAAATGAATGGGAAAGAAAACTGAAAAGGAACATTATGGATGCAACTTAAGTCTGAATTAAGATATGAAAGGACTTTGGTGGCTGTTGCAGTTGTTCTAAAGAAAATGAAACGGTTTAAAAAAAACTTGGAAAACGTTTGATGTGATAGAATTAATGCTGTTATTCCACCACTAGAGAGAAACAAAGTCACGTCACAGTAACAATGGTAGCAGAAGGTTTTAGTCATAACCACAATAAAAAGATTTTATCAATGTGGAATATTGATTGAAGTGACTTACCTGATTTTTTCTTTCCTGCTGGTTCCCTGATTGAAAGGGAAAAAAAACCAAATCAGGACAAATATACATTACAATAATGTAGAAAAAATACCCGCCATTTGTATTTTTAAGCATTAAATGTACAATTGGAAAATTTGGGGGCTAAAACCCAGCACCAATTTAATGACTCATTCTATTTCTCAACCCATTGTTCTGGTGCCGTTCATCAAAAACAATGTTGTCAGGGTTATAAATTGTTCAATCAGTTGATTGGCACTTATAAATCATCACAAGTGCACTTAGAAAAGGAAAAAAATATATGCGAGATAAGCAAGGCAATAAGATTATTCTAAATCAATAGGTGTGGAGTTAATTCTAAGTCTTTACTCAACAAATCTGGAGTTTTAGTATAAGTGAGATTGTAATTCTGTTCCGTTCTATTTAGTTTATTAATATTAAACCAAATTTACCCAAGCACAGTGATGCTGCACAAACAAAAGAGGTTTGATGTAGTAATTCCAGTGAAGATGAAAGATGGACTTCGCAATAGTCAGCTTCCTCACCCTTCCTACTTTGACTTATATACAGTCTTATAAATTTGCTTTAATGAAGTTAGGAGCTATTTGTCCTTGGCAATCACCTACAGCCGTGTGATGGTTGCAACATATATTCTGTTAGCACTGATGGGACAAAGCAGTTTGGCTGTCAGGTTCCCATGCGTCATTATCAATAAAGTAGTGACAGCTTTCCAGTCGTGTTGCCTATTTACATTCAGATGAGGACTCCGTCCATTCTATCAATCTTACTTTGTTTTAAAATGAAAGCAAAAAAACAAATGAGCAAAATGAATAATCAAGACTAAGGGCACTTCCACAAAACAGCGGATGAATTATTGTGCCCATTCTTTGTTGGAACCATCTAGTTGAAGTATACATTGATCTATACTTACTCCTTAGGTGGATTGAGGTCTTCAGGTCTGGTCTCAAAAAACACTCGGACCTCCTCGCATTGTGAGATGTAAACTGGTAGCTGGATAAGGGCCTGCGTATGCACAAGATAGTGGAAAAATATCAGAAAGCACATTTACTAGGTTTTGTGTAAGTCATTTATTGGACTTGTACTTCACAACATTTACTAATAATACTTAGTTTTGGTGCACACAAGCCAAAATCAAGGGATAATCTGTAACAAAGCCTTTTCTATCTAGTCAGTTAGAGGGTAGGCAGACACTGACCCTGAATGCATGATGTCAGAACCGAGAGAGAACATCTTCTGTCAAAGTCCTTGTGCCGAATGTCACATTTATTGCGGACGAGACTACGCCCTGTCCTGCTGAAGCTGGCAGGCAAACCTGAATACTATCCATCAAGCTCTCATTGCTGGCCTCTACCTCAGCTTTTAATACTCTTAAGTGTTTCACTTCTGTCCTTTGAGGGAACACAGCCTCTTAATGTCAGGTCTGGCAGCTATGGGATGAGAGCCAGACACCCAAACCAAGGTGCCCTTGTCCCATGCGGCACCGAGACTCACCATATACACTACAGTTGGTAAATACAGCTTTCTAGTTTAAGCAAGGTGAAAACAAGACGCCATGTTTACCGATTCATAGTGTACAGACCATTACTCATTCGCAATGCATTCATCGCACTCCTGAACTCAATGGTTGATTTACTGTTGACCCCCAGCAATATGTCTGGTCATGTGACCTAGAGAACTGCCCAGTTCATGAAGTCAAAGTGTGTTGTGAACGTCTAGTGTCTTCTCCTTTGATTTATTGTCTGTCCTTGTGTCAGCCTGTCTCCCTGCCCTCTCATTACCATGCTCCCCAGGGACGAGAAGGGAGAGACACTACAGCAAATTGACTTTATGGGTGTTCTTTACAGTGGCCAGCATTAAGGTAATTGTGTTTTTGTGTGCATGTGTTTTCAGAGAACAAATGGAATGAGAATGAGACTTACAAGTGCATTCACAGAATTCATTAAAGCTACCAAGCATAAGGGTAGGTAGGTTATTCTTTATGCATACTGATGCTGTCCAATGAAAATCAGGGGTCTAAAAATGCTTACACTTTAATGTAAGTGGGGGTAAAAAAGCTTTGAGTTTGTGATTTTTAACAAGCTGGAAATTGATAAAACAGAAAAAAATGTATTGCATTAATCTCTAGATGACAGGAGCTGTTTTTTTGTTATTATCGCTTGCTTGTTTAGATATGGTCGAGCATTGTTAAGAACAAATAAAAAACTTTAATGTAATTGCTATTACTATTATTATTGTTATTATTATTACAATTACATTTTTCCTGCCAGCCTTATTTAGAACTCATGTGGTATTAAACAGTGTGATCATGACTGAGTCATCCAAACTCAGCAGTTAAGTAATAGTTGATGTATGCAATAAAGTGTGTTTTCTCAGTGTTGCATAAAATAATAAGACCACTCACCCAGGGAAATTCCATGCAAGTAAGTGAAAAGCCTCAAGTGTTAAAAATAAAAAAAAGTCTGACTCAAACCTTTTCCAGTGTAAACATAAAATTCCAACTTGTCAACAAAGCAGCATAAGGGGATGAAAACATTTTGAAGCTTTAGAGGCGCTATCTGTTCATTTGGTGATGCTCTGCCAGTGGACACATTTAGAGATTTCAATGATTCTATTACGCTCTTAAAAACATTTTTAGAATTCACCAATAGAAAAAACCTGAACATGACTAGTTGGCAAAACGCTCTCTCTAAAAACATCCTACGTGGTCTGTCTGCAGAAAGGAGAAAGAGTTGAATAGTCTAAGCAAACTTGTAAGAAAAGCACCTCTTTTGCTGATGAGGACCAGCTCAACACCACCAAATCTTTGGGTGTGGTCTCCAGTTACACGGCATAGCACAACAATGTAGACACACTATAACAAACTACAGTCTATGTTCTCCTTTCTTTTTGGTCAAATATGGAGCTATATTACTTATTTCTCCCTGAATCCTAATCACCATATCCAAACCATTGCATGCTTCTTGGTAAGAACTCTTCTGCGAGGTTTTTAAATGCATACTTGAATGAAATTGGCACACAACAACGTACCGAGCAGAACCTCATACAAATTTGGGGAAATAGATATTAGGATAATAAATCTCTGATGAGTAGCTGTGATCTGAATGTTTTACTTTTGCTCAAAAAAGCAGCAATTAGACACAAGCTATTGACATGTTTAAGACCAAGGTTCTACTCAAGTGGCGCCAAGGCAAGTACTTTAATCCATCCTCTTCAATTTGTGTGGCAATTAATCTCATCGGTAAGAGTCACGTAATGGCTTGTGTACAGCAGAGAGGCAGGTTAGGAATGAAATTGAGGCAGATTCTGTACTTTGTTTCCATTTGCATTCAAGCAAGGAGTACTCAGTCTGTCTCAAGGACAATTTACTTATATGAGATTTTGAGAGTCCCAAAAAGATTTTGACCTGGACATCTTTGGCTTTTATCCCCTGAGGAATGTGTGCATTATTTCTTTGTATATCACTGTTCAAAATCAACGAAAACAGGACACTAGACAAGTATGGACATGTCCAGTCGCAGGGTACATCATACCCTGCAGTATTCATTGATAGGCCTGAGTCTTTTCATGGCCACATCTCGGATATGGCTCCTCCGGAAGAGAATCTTCCCTGTAACAAAAAAAGAAGAAAAAAAAAAAAAGAATTGATCAGTTGTCTCAAATGTTTCACTTATGTTTCCTAAATGATTTTCTCATGATAAAAATCAAGCTCAACTGTGACAAACCTACTCTTATCTGCATCTAACTGCATGTACCAACAGGCTAAAAATCTCCAAGAGACCTCTAAAAACATTCAACAGAGTGCTTAATGTATTTTGAAGGGATGGTTTAAAAAGGAGTGTTTTGTGTCTCCTCGCCCTTTTCTTACTGAGTCAGAGTTCATCTAAATGTTGTGTGTGTAACTGCTGAATGAGTTCCAGACTTGCGTGGCCTCAAAGAAATCCAATCCCTCAATCCCAGCCCAAGCCTCGAAGGGTGAGTCTTTCTTTCAAACTAAATAACTGTGTGTGACAAAAGTAGCCAACGTTAGAGGTTGCCCTCTTACCAGGTAGGAAGGGGATGATCCTCCTTTTGGGGTCTTTCTGCCCTCCTTCAACTGGGAATTTATCCAACAACTCCATCTGAAACAAAACAATACATTCTTCTTGAATTGTAGGCAACTGAAGCAATGAGAATGGAAAGAATAGTTGACAAATTTTAAAAAATCAGCAGTTCCTGCAAGGCATTCAGCCAATAAAAGAAAGATCTGCCAATGTTTAGGAATGCAATAAACAGATGGTCCAGCCAACCGCCATCCGTCCCTTTTTCGGCCAGTAATATGTTGCTGGAAAAACAGACTGCTTAGAGAGTAAAATGTGTGTTTTGGTCATATTGAAATCCATAAAACCATACAGTTGCCTGTTTTATAGCACAGGATTATTTTTGGATGTGAAACAGTCATCTCACAGTAAATTGTGCTTTTCACCTTTCCATAAGTGTATTTCGTCCTGAAAAGAATCAAGCGTGACAAAGCTGATATATGAATGACATTATTTATATATTTGATTTGCAGGTGCTATCTGAATATATCCCTATTCTTATGTTTGGACACAATGATATCAACTAACTGATAAGAGTAAGTCATTCTTTTAACATGAGTTCAATGTAACCTACTCTTACCTTCATAAATCAATTTTATGTGGCTGTAAAATTATATTTTAGATAGCCTATGAATCTTTGGGGTGCTCAAGACATATGTTTTAAATATCTCTGCTCATTCTAAGGGGGAAATATGCAGACTTCTGACGTTATTTAAGGCGTAACAGAGGAAAAATATTGATTGCTATTAAGGAGATAGCAGGCAAATCATCATTGGCTGTGCATACTCTAGCAATGACCCCTTCTTGTATTTCTGTAAGAGACACACAGGTTAATGAATGCCACAAGTGTGATGCCCTTTATGCCATTTTTTCTGAAAGGCAATGTGAAAGGAGTTAAACACAGGGGATCCACGACTCCCACCCAACAAATTGTAACCATTCCCATGTGTGAATGCAGACACACCCAACCACTCACTCTCTGTCTAGTCTAAACCTTGCATCTACTCTGTAATCAGAGCCACTGAGGCAAGAAAGGGCATCCGCTGGGAGCTAAGAGTCTCTCGCAAATGCCGGTTGCGCCAAGCCTTTCTGTCAAATATTAATGCTCTACAAGCAGGAAGATGACAGATGCATGCAAAGTGCACTTGGGGCTCAACTTGACTTTCTAAGGTGACTCTGAAATATGTAAGACCAGCTGTGTCATGTTGGTTAAACAGACGCATCCAGATCGACCCTTTCTTAAGTATCCGTGCATGTGTTAAGGTAAATACCAGTTAATCGGAATTTAGTCAGAACAAATCTTGAATGGCATTGCATGAGTTTTTGGATTGAAATGTAAATAGCAATGCCCCAATCTGATAATCAGAATCGGTATAATTGCTCGATATGACTACTTTAGAAGTATTAGTCAGCATCACTGGGCAAACTTGTCTACTAGATGGCACTACTTCTCATTATAAATAAAGTATAGTAACAGAGCATTGCATAGTATTTGTAAACAGAGCATTTCTTGAGAAGGTACCAGCAGATCAACCAAATTGTTTGTGTGCTGAGATGTGTATATATGGTAGTCATAAATATAATAATGGGTTAAAATGCTGTTGGTCAATAAAGCACACCTCAATGACTGTAAGGTTGCGGTTTATTTATTTTATTTTTTTTAACTATGAATTTCTATCAATGGTTCTTAAGTTAATAAGGAAATTATTGAATATATTGCGAAAACAACCTTTTCTGTTAATTCACCGGAGGAATACTATACACTTTTTAAATTCAATTCAATCAGAGATATGATCTTGAAGTGAGCTATAATATGTCTGGTCTATTTCCGGTTTACTCACGTCATCCTGCAAGTAAAAAGATCGGATGAGTAGCAGACTCCCATTTATCAAATCTGAGAACAACGGCTGCTTTCTTTGCAGCTTCTGCTGAAAACCTAAGTTGATCAACTGTACAGTGCATTTGTCATTGTTAACATTCTGCATAGGAGCAAAATCCTCATGAAACTTCTTTATAAAACTGACATCTATAGAAAAGTATAATGTCAAATAGTGAGGTGGCCCATAATTATTTAACATTTATTTAAAAAAGTGCATCTTCAGGCCTTAAAAAACTGTTTAAAGAAACAAAGTCAAGTGCTAAAGGTGTCCATGAAAGACTATAATAAACTTTCTATGATCCAAATAAAACATGCTCTGCCATTAAAGATTTTGATTCTTGATTACTACACATGGAAAATATGTGACAGCTGCGGGTTTTTTTTTAGTAGCTTTGAAGTCTCTCCAAAAATCGGACTGTTGAAGTTTTAGCAGCTGAGTGAACACATGTGCAGTATGGAAAAAATGGTGTTCGTGACGTGTGTAGCAGTTTTTTTTTCTTATAAATTGGAAAAGCCGCATGGATGACCCTGCTGCAGAAACTTTTCCACCCTTTGGCATGAAACCGGTCTATTTCTATCCAAGATTTACATCTTCAACACTAATAGTGGGGACAATTAATTGATGGGATAGAAAACCCACAATAATAACAACAATCATAATGGTGTTAATATTGATTTAACAGTTTTTAACTAAAACTTTTGTATGGCAAAAAAAACCCATCCTGTTGCTTCATAATTGAATGCTCACATAAGCATCTTGGAACAGCTGTATTTTTGGGAAGTGGTGATTCACACACACCACTAACTCTTGTGGTTATCACACATGATTCTTTAGAATAAATGCTGCATACGTAATCCTTTTTCTGTTCTTTTTAGTGTTCACCTTGTGTATGCAGTGACGACTCAACCTGACTGTAAAGTGGAAGGATATGATCGCAAAGAGCCTGGCGGGAAATTAAAAGCGAGCAATAGACTAGACGAATGATTACGTTCCATGTCATTAAGCTACGGGAGAGAACGCTGAATGATGTCATCACTACTCCCTTGACTATAATCCATTGGGGTTCAATTAAAATACTCACCAGCCATTTTAAGTAACATCTGCAATGTAA
Organism: Stigmatopora nigra; assembly: GCF_051989575.1. Classification (NCBI taxonomy): domain Eukaryota; kingdom Metazoa; phylum Chordata; class Actinopteri; order Syngnathiformes; family Syngnathidae; genus Stigmatopora; species Stigmatopora nigra. Next base: position 7,223,660 of record NC_135526.1, read on the forward strand.
TACCCTAGTTGAGAGATACTTTCTGTTTAATGACACCGTCCAACACATTATTTTAAAGTTTATGAGAAATAGTTGCAAGTGTGGCAAACAAAGTGTCAATTCATCCTGTTTATCTTTTAAAAGATAATATGAAGTAGTTTATTAAATATAAGTTGTCATTTTATGTTTCAAATAGCTCATAATCAAGTCAAATGCCATATAATTCAATTAGGATTTGTCATGTAATGGGCGGATCCTAGATAGTCATATGTCCTTGCAGCAGATGTATGACCTACAAAAGAAGAAGTGAAACAAGGACTCTAAATCGCTCGTTGCACCACAAACACTCACACACACAGTGCCTGCATCACATTTGACAATGATTCAAACATTTACGTGGACATCACACATTAGTCCCTGCCCTTATTTAAGTTGCAAGGCCCCTTTCTGTCCCCTCGTTTGCAATATAATAACCACTGTCATGAAGGTGTCGATATAAGAGCACTTAATTATCATACATTGTATAATGCAACATCTAGAACTAACAATTACAGACGACATTTGCTCACCTGCAAGTCGAAAAACTTGCTGTAACGTCTATAAATGAGTTCGGTGCTTCCATCCGTCCAGCACACTTTAATGATGTAAACCTAGGAAAGAGGAAAAACACTTATAAGCACAATTTCACAATGGTCCTAATAAAAATGTTGCTCTTTCCACCTTTTTCCTCTAATGTGAGGATCCTATACTATTACATCTCTTCCTCTCCAGACCATGTAGACAGTATGCAACTTCCTGTCTTTATCCGGCCAGGAAATAGAGTATTTGACCGTGACACAATTTTCTAAAATTGAGCTTTAAAATACATTGCAGCCTGCTACCAAGATCGAACAATAACATGTTTGTCTGTTTACCTGATGGCTGAGGAAGTTGTAATGTGAATGCATTTATAGATTGTGACTCAAACAGCCAAAACATGAATGAATTTTAGTGCCTTATTTTTAATTCACCTGGTCATCCATTTAGACAACTTCCTTGTTCAACTTTCCTAATAAGCATAGTCTGAAGCCTGACCTAGTTCTCCAACTATTGGCCTAAAAGGATAGCGGTGGTTGGAAATTCCGTGGTGTTGTCTTCCCTTGCAGATTTTCTCTGCCCTCAAGTCGGTGATGACAATGGAAAAAAAAACTAGGTAAAGACATCTTTGTCCTTTAAAAGTTATTTTTACCTCGTAAAAGTCAGTTAAAAGTGTGGACATTTAAATTGCTGCTGACATTTGTACTTAAAAGGTGTTCAAAATGTGTCCAGTCAGCAGAGAAAATTGTGAAATATGCTTTTAAGACTCTCCACAGATTCAAAACAACATATGATCTCACACCAGGGCCTCGGAACAAACTCCTGCTGCATCTTTTGGCAGCTTATTGCTGGTTCTGCTACTCACATGGCAAGCAACAGCCTGTATGACCTCCATACTCCATTTACACAGCATGATGGAGGCTCTATTGTGAAGCAGTAAGAAACAAGCCTTTGTGTTGTTGACATTCTTTTGCCCCCACAAAACACTGCAGTGAAAAAAACCTGTGTTTTCCTTAAAATATTTACTCTTGTTTTTAAATATTGTGCGCAAGTGCATGATTGAGCTAAGTGATGCAACCAAAGAAGGATTTTTGGTCTTAAGGACTAAAGAAATAATTTCAGGAATGCAATATTTTACCTTGGCATTCAGAGTTTGGATGTTTGCAGAGTTTTAATGTGTTTTTTTGTTGTTGTTGTTGTCATTTGTCCATTGGTGTTTTATAGGGATAAGAAGAAATGATCTGCTTTGTTATGAACATGTGGAACAGCCAGACAAGAAACAGTTTTACCAAATATCCACACTAATCTTAAAAGATGGGAATACTGTGAATGAATACAATGCTGCCCATACACCAGGTGAAAATAAATAACTCAATACATACTGCATTTACTATTTCAATGTTTAACTTAAATATAATGTTTAACAAATATATAAACTATACACACAAACATAAACAATGTTTTGTTTGTTGCCCACTTCCAGTTAAATTGGCAATTTATGAAAATGATTTACATTATATAACCTTTTCAGTGACCAGATTTCAGGCTAAAAAATGTAGTTTTAACTGTATTCAGTTTTCTTTTCCCTATAAAGATCCTGGATTTTTTATTTTAGTACATTGACTGCAGTCAAATCAGAAAGGCAAGCAGATGTTCACTTCACTGCAACTCCACCACCATTTTTTATCTGTCATGGCTCAACTTTTAATGAAATCCGAATAATGTCCAAACATTGTTGTTGTTAAAACAGTTTGTGCAACCTTTAAATAAAGAGTCAAGGTATTTCCTTTTTAAGAAAAATCCAATAAGAAATCTGGCAGATCGCTGTAACTTGATCCTCTCTTTGTCTTTACTTTAGTCAACAGGAGAGGGGAAAATGGAAAAAAAAACTGCAGAATGACATCAACGCGTTGCACAATTGAACAATAGTTTGCTCATTTAAAAAGAAATCTTACGTAGTGTTTGCTGGGATTTCTCCGTTTTTGGACATCTTGCACGGTCACTTCTTGCACGGTCCTTCGCGGCATGATGTCTTTCTCGGCGTCTCGCCTTGGTTCAAATGATCGAACGATTTGGATTTATTAATGAGCGATAAAGTTTACCCGGTATCGGATCCTAGTTTTCCACTTGTCCCGCGTGCGTTCCTCCTTTTTCCCAAAATCGGGTAAATCGTATATTTGGATCCCAACGTCAAGCTGGCCATGAGAAGTTGGAGATTTCCGATGTTATTTCTCTCTCTCTCCTCTGATTTAAACACACTCCCAGCCGATCCCAACTCGCCCACTTGGCCTCAAAAGTGGGACGGTCTCTTGATTAAAAATAAATATTTAAATAAATAAAAAATCCACCTCCAGAATACGGACCTCCCCTACGGATGACATCGCCACAGTAATTTCTTGGCAGTGTTCGTCATCCATACCTGTCAACATCTGCCGTTAAATGCCCTTATAAATGATTATGATTCCCCGTACAAACCCCCCAAAAAACGCACAAACACCGTACGACGCATGTTTACTCGCGGTAACTCGTTTCTTACTATGTGGCTCCTCCATGCTTGCTTCCACGATATTTACTCTATGTACATATACGCATGCGCATTGTAAAATTAATTGATGTAAACTGATGCATAACATTCCAACAATTTATTTATCGATCAGTCTGTCCGTCCTCTGTCATATAAAGGTTGTTTTTTTAACTGTTATTCAAGAGTTTTCAAAAAGTTTACTTTGCAGGCGCTGACTTGTAAAACTACGCCATCTTCGGGCTATTTGTATTCATTACATTGTTAGTGTACATGTGGCATTTTGAATGAATGAGCTCCCCATTCAATAGGGGAATCTCAGAAACAATTCAAATTCGTACTCCTTGATATAATTTCAGTAATACCGTGATATACATTAAATAGGGTTATTCCATATTGAATTTAATAGGATTGCCAAGTAAATAAGAATAGAATGCACATGGGAGAAATACAAACTTATATATAATAGCAGTTGCACAAGTACATATTTAATGTCAATAAAAATGGAAAAAAACGGATTGATTTATCACAATTGCGATATTATAATGCATTCTTAAGTGTTATATTTGAGACGGGGTGAATAAGGGATTCAGATGAAGGGTGAAGGGTCAGAACCATCACACATCTGTAGCTTGAGGTGGGAAGTGATGCCGGCAAAGCGCTCCTGCAGGGGCAGCACGTAACCCAGTGGATCCCCCAGAGCCACTGTGCCGGTGTAACGAAAAGGTCGAATGTTAAAGATCTGTACACAGTGAACTGGGAGAGAAAAAAGAGAGAAATATTCCTTTGAGCCCATTTCACCGAATGAGACTTGAATATCATTGTCAGTGTGTGTATTAAACAGGGACAAAATATGATGATCTTATCAGTTACAATGAACATGTCGAGATGATTACACAAAACCATCATCCTCCAGACATTTTATAATCCCAAATGGCTCACCAACACTTCATCACAGATCCAAACATTATAGAATTAATTGAAGCCCATCACTTTCACCGACTGTGATGCATTCCAGGATTAATAGTAGTGTGAAGATGAGGTAATGACTCTCTGTGATGTTTAATCTTGTCTTCACTTTAGCCGTAGATGAAAGAAATTGACCAGACATACTCGCTTTTGTGATAATGTTAAAGCTAATAAGAGGCCCTGGCCCTTATGATGTTCCCTCAGGATGCTATTAAGGTACACATATGCTCTAGACCTGTTTGTTCTTGTGTGTGTGTGCACGTGTGTGTTCACCCCTAAGAGCACAGATGCCTCCTGTGTTGTCTGGCGGCAGATTAGTCATTTTATTTTGTAGTAAAGTGAGACAGACATGATATGTTTACTGAACCCCACTGCTCCCACTTTTGAGTTAAAAGCTAAGCATTTAGTCATTCTTACCGTTATTGAAAAGTTTGACACCATCATACAGGAAACCGCCATGATCTTTCTGACTTACTGGTCCAGACAGAGAGCCTTGGAATGGAGCATTGACTGTACCGTAATCATCACACACCAAGTCCACTGTCCTATTCAGGCCCCTCAAATACCAAATAAAAAAGAAGACCGAAAAAAGATAATAAAAATCATTATTACAAGCAGTCATATATGTAATTTTGTTAACCAAATACAAAGTACTTAGTAGTAAAGCGGACATAGTTGGCTTTTTCTGGTTCGAAGTTGTCTAATATAACAACGTAAATGAAGTTTGAAACTTGATTATCCATACTTTTATGTCCCCAGGGTGCACCAGCCTCACTGAGACTATAGAAAAATGACAGTTAGACTCTGTGAAATAGTACATATATCCAAAGACGCCTTGCAATTGCCTTTTTTTAGTTTCTGTGATATGGCACTCTTGTCTTGACAAAGTACCTCGTGAGTCTCAATTCCCATCATGAACAAGAGGTGCTTTAGGATCGTTTCAGAAAGTTGATCACACTGTAACTTCAGCATGAGAAATCAATGAAGTTTGAAAATTCCATTCACCCTCTGGAGTTGAAAGCTCCACAGCCATGTAAATCACAACTCCTCACTCTGTTGTTGTAGTGACCCATGCACAGGACACTCCAAGGTTTTACTATGGATAGAGTCCAGAAAAAAACCTACTTTACTATACAGATTCATCAAACTCTTTACTTTTTATAAATTACATAATACATTTTAAATCCAGTTGAGTGTGATGAAATGGCAGTCAATGACAAGTACTAGATATTCCAGGAACTTTGGAGATGACACATAAATGAGAGCATTTGTCATTTAAACATATTCCTCCATTTATCCAGCCACACACTCATTCATACTCATAATTGGCAAAGCCACTCATGAATGACTGTGATGTAAAAGGACAAACGGGAATGCCATGCAGTGGGACTATCTTTATTCACCTTTGCTGCACTGCGCTGCATTCATGTGTAACCATCCCTACCTGGCGTACAACAAAGCCTGGTTTCTGGCTCTGAACACTTTTCCCTCATGTATCGACCTTGGCAGACGAATCGGTTGTGCTGGCAGATGCCTCCTAGGCCGGTGCAGGCGGTGTCATTTGTTCTTCTCCTATTTCCCCTCTTTTTGACCTTCCTCATTGGTGTGACAGCTTCAGGTCTCCTGTCATCTGCTTTAGCGTCATTTCTCATCACCTTAATGGCACTGTTAGTGTTTTTGGCAGGCCTTTGAATTATTCCACGTTTCCTCTTGTCAAGCTCTGAAGAGCAACTCAAAAGGACGCCTAGTGATATGAAAGGCAAAGTTGGAGTTATCAGGGTTAAGAAAGCAATTCAGAATACCAACTTGGGCTGGGATTTCATTTGTATGCCAAATCAACATAGCTTTCTTGATAAGAAAAGAATCAGACCGTAATAGCTATTCTTTAAAGCTCACTAAAGCCAGTGATCGATATCTGAAGCAAAGCTTTAGATTCCTTTGCAAAGTTATCAAAGTAAGTTTAATAGAACAGTTTGTAGTAACTTACTAATGGCTTTTAATGAAACAAAGAAAAACACAATGCAAATTACATTTTAGAATACTAATGAAATAGTTCTTTCTTTCCATATTAAGTATTTTCCTGCAGTTCCTTCACCTACTTGTTGAAGAACTGCATCCACACGTACCAACTGAGCAGTAATTTAGTTATTCATAGTGTCTTCAGTCTGACATATACTAATTACCCAGCTCAGACACGCGTCTTTGCTCTTCATTAACTCCACTAACCCCAGTGCCATGGAAAGTATTTCAATGGCGCTGGCCTGTACAAAGAACCCACAAGAGACCCTGTGATTGAAGGAAGCTGCTTATCTCCAGAAGTTTTAATGGCTGCCAGCGAGTTGGAAAATGGGCTGGCTGTGGCAAAGCCAACCCATTTTTAATGACTGTAATGGGAAAGAGTCGCATTTTGTGGAGAAATCTTTAGACTTGCAGGGATATTGCTTCTAAATAATGATTTGTGAGGTGGATGTTTCAGTGACAATATGGGTCGATAAACTCCCACTTTAGGGGTTACCCTTAATCAATCCATTGATCAATTAGGAGTTGGTCAAGATGCCTTAAGTGATGTTCATTAGAAGCCACAGAGATCACCCAAAAACACTTTTAACATTGTAGCAAGCGTTTTTTGAATGACTACTATAGTATGCTTTTTGTACATTAATTTTCAATTAAAACTTCCTCTTATCCCAGTTGATCATTTTGATATCTTAGATTATTTGAAAACACACAGCATAACTACCTAAACTATTATTATTATCTGTACTTATTCCCAACACCAGCGCCATTTAATTTTTCCCCTTTATTTTGGAGAAAACATTCCAATTAACCCCACTTGGACTTCAGCCAACATTTAATGAGATGCTACTGCAAGGCACAATTGTGTCCACAGTGTGGCATGACTCATTTCATCTCTTAACAAGTCTCAATTTCATGTCACGTTGCCGAACCGGAGTTGGCCAGTGCCTTAAGCTTTGTGGTTAGATGCAATGATTTAATGATGCATTAAGCATTCAATCATGCTTTAAACGTCTACCCCAATGGCACTCTGGCACAGTCATTCTAGCAAAAGATTCAAACTCCCTCAAGGCTTGTGTTTACATGGGCCTTAACAGAGCTTAGTTCACAGGGAGCTTTCTCTCCGTTGTTTCTAAACTACAGATTATTAGTGTCCATGCAATTGGTAGGTTTGTTTGTATAAGATGTGCCACAATCTATTTGCAAAACTGTCAGAATAGTATAAATGCTACAGAAATGCCACCTGTGTAATACTTACAACATATTAGAAGAGCAGTACAAGTGAGATATAGTCGAAGCAGCAATGCCATTTTTCACACAATCTAAACCCTGGAAAAATTATGTTATCAGTGTATTGTACAATAATTTTTACTCATATCTATAGCATTATTTCAAAACAATCTTTTTAAAATTTTAAGTCCTCCCAAGTCTGCTTTAACAAACGGTGCAATACATACCTGTCGGATTAAGAAGTTGCAGTGTTGTAGACGAAGTGGGTTCAAACACAAAGCAGGAACTGTATTTACTAAAAAAAAAAAAGAAGGTTACCGTAGATGCAGCAGTACTGGGCCCAAAGACATCCCCCCCCTCTGTCAATATTGATATTGGCCAGTGGTAAAGGTGCCCATTTACTGTCGTTGCAAGAAAGAAGCACGTTGTATTGAGTTCTTTACAAAAAATCAATTTCATGCTTGCACTCAAAGAAGGAAAATCTTATATTTACTGTGTGTCATACAGTACTGGTATTACGAGACATACTTGCTGTAAAATCTGATATTTCAAGGCCATTGTTATATAGTAAACCACAAAACAGGGAATCCATGTGTCTTTTTCCACTTTTATTGTGTTATAAAATATTACAAGAACCTCTATGAGTAGGTATGTTGTTTTTCTTCCTGTTTTATTTAGCAAAATGTGGATCCAATTGGATTTGTGTTTTGAAGAAGGCTTTGTTCTTTGACTATATTACATCAAAGCATGTTCATTCATTGTGACTTAAAGTGCATGTGGGGCACTGTGATTATGTATTATGAATAGATATGGTTAGATGTTATGGACAAATACACAAACAGTTCCACCTTTATGGCTTTATGATAATATGCAAATCCGTCTCTATTGTTTTTTTTTCTCTGTTTGAATTACAACATAGTCGGGGCACTTTGGTTGAAAGTCACCAGCGACATTTGGTAATCAAATATCAGGGTGGATGAGTACCCAGGTGGACCAGATGGCTTTGAATTAGAAAAGAGGAAAGGGAGTTGGGGAGCAGATTGATAAATGATGTAGAGAGAAAGGTTAGTAGCTTTAAATGTGACAGAACAGGAACTATAAACAATCCTGCTGGAATACTGTGAAAGGTAAAAGAAATGCCATTCAGCATTGTGTTTGCCCCCCCAAAAAAGCCTTGCATTGATTCTCTATGGGAATCATTTTGATGGGAGGATGCTTAAATAGAAACACTGACGACATTCTTTAAGCTCCTTAGTGGCTGCCTTTGACATTTCAGTTTGTTGTAGAATTTCAAAATGATAAATAAGATGCTACAAGTGTTCCCTAGCAACAGTTTCTGCAGAACTTTTGTACACAACCACACCCCCTTATAACTGCTTTGTTTCCAAGGTTGGAGTTGTTGCATTGCAATAATTGCTTCAGAGCTGAAATACATCCTAATTCTCAGGCAATCGGAATGTGTCCTATCCGGTGATTGTTCATGATTGCCACTTGCTGTGTATTTTCTGGCTCTCTTTTCCTTGTGTGACAAGTGTTTGTTATTGTCATCAACCCCTGTCTGTGCATTCAAACCCTATGTTTGTGTGCGTTGGTGTGGAAGTATTTTTGTCTTATGTTACATTCAGCATCGGCTGAAAAAAAGAAAAGGAGTGCCAGTGCACAAACGTAAGATTTAATGGAAAAATAACAACAGAAAACACCTTAAAAGCTCCAAATTAGGACGAAAAGGTGCTGAATGGCCCTAAAACATCAACGTTCAATTCCAGCCATCCCAGTTTAGGCCGTCTTCATACCCAGCGCTGTAAATCACTGTGAATGACTTCAGAAAAACATACAAAAAACATTGAAAAGTGTGAGTACAATGGTGCTGAAAGACACATCTAAGTTCAAGTACATTTCTCAATTGATTTAAATATTTAATGCAAGACAGTTTTATTTGTTGGAAAGTTTGAGGTCAGCCAGACAATATCTGTGTTTTACATGAAAAAAAACTCACAAGCTAATTATCAAATGATTTGCAAATTATATGGAAAATATACTACAATAGAATATGGACATACAGTGCAAATAAATGTGTGCACTGTTCTTCGGGTTCCTGCTTTTGCCCAGAAGATGGCAGTAATCCTCCACAGAAGGATGCTGGCAAAGAGGCACGTTGCAATAGCACAGCAAAAAAAAAACCACCCCCCCCGACTTAATTACACAGCACTCTCATGCCAAGGAACGTGATCATTCAAAGAGTACGTCGCTACATGGCAAGAGAGATGTTCAAAGAGAGAATCCAAAATAAAATAAAAAACTAAAAAACTAGGCAAAGAACTGCGGGAGTACATTTATTTTACTTTTGCAAATAATGGTGTCATCTTACCCCGCTGCGATTCTGCAAATATCTCAAACATCACAGCTTTGTGAGCACAGAAAGACAATTTTAAGCACATCCAAACAGACACATATCCAATAGACTTAATGTATTGAAATTAAGCTTACTGTCCTAGTCTGACTTTAATCTTATTTGATTTTAATGCTTTAAGAGTCCAACCAGTTGTAGCAAAAAAAAAATGGTTAATCTCTTTTCTTGAAAAGATAACAACAACACAAAGTACAATAGTTATTGCATGAAAGATTTAAGAAATCTTGATCATGATACATTGATGTTTAATTAGAAATATAACTGATTTTATGAAAAGCAGTATTTATGTCATCTACTTGAATAATTGTGGAGTGCACTAATTTACTGCAGATTCTTCCCAATGATTTTCTCTCAAAGGAAAATACAATAAGGCACTGGAAGATGATGTATACATCCACAAAGACCTTCAATTGTAACTTAAATATTCTAATCAAGGTGCCACTATTTACAAAACAGCAAAGGTCAGATAGATTTTCTCATTCCATAAAAAAAAAATCCTAAAAACTCTACATTGACCCACTATTACACATGTTGTCAATGGAAGAAATATAATCTAATGCCCATTTCTTGTAGTAGCAATGATCTATGACATAGGTTGAATGCAGTGTAGCTTCATGGTATTCCTATTTGCTGTTTGCTTCTATGTGCTTTTGGAGAAAGAACATAGCAAAGGCAAAGTTAGATCGTGACAAAAACAGCAAAAGCGAATGGAGCTAAAAGGGCAGATAGAAACATGGATGCTGTTAACTGGCGTCGTTAGTGTCACGGTCAGCTATAAATAGTTTAAAAGAATGCACAAGGGTGCCTTTTTGGCCAGTTAGTACAGAAAACATTGACTAGATTGCTGCAGAAGTCTCAGTGTGTGAAGGTATATCCAATTTGTGTTCTTCTCCCCTGGTGCTAATGTAATGTGCAGAAAAACTGTAGTCGGTCAATGGAATGTTTGACTGTTTTTGCATTATTATTGGACTGGGAAAAGGATATTTTACACCAACATAGCTAATAAGCTTGAGACAACAAGGAGTCTAGTCAATTAGAGCCTCTTTTCTCTGGGATCGAATACTGTTTCCCAAGTCAAATACAAAGTCACATTTTCACTTTTGCTTCACTTTAAGTAACAAACTCTCAATACACAAATAAAAAAAACCCTGAAAGCAAATAACTAAGAAAAACAAAGACTAGAACAGTACATGCAATTGCAATTGGTAATGATAGTTTAGTTGAGACTGCACTCCTCCATGGCAATGTCTCTCATCCCATTCACCACTTATTCCATGACCATCACCTATTCAATTTTTGACAAAATTAAATTTGCTGAATGCCTCTAGATCCCGTTAGTATTGATTTGACTACTCTTAAAAGCTCTATGGGTCGATATTATATTACACGGTCTCAACGTATCTGCGGGTGTTTTCACACCTTTAGTTCAAGTTCTCAGAATCGCAAATGTTTTTAGACTTTCTGGGGGTGGGGGGCTTTTTTGAATAGCAGAAAAGAGTACAGGTTTATAAAGGTAAATATTCCAAGAACAGCAAGTGGAGAAAACGGAAAGAATTTGAGGCGACGAAGCATTAAAAGTAAGAAGGTTGGGAATTTTGTTCCATGGAGGGCACATGAGCAGAACCCATTTCAGCATCGGGACGACCAAGGGACACAGCGAGAGAACACATGGGGGATGGGGTGTCTCCCTACTCGTATCCAAAGGGACAAATCACCTGCTGAGCAAAGCCAATGGCACCAACGGCACCCCTTCCATGATTAATAGGGCTGTCAAATGCAGTGCTGTGTATGTGACCCATTTTAGGCAAGCACAAGCACAGCCTCTGCCTCTTGCTCCTTATGTAAAAAGGAAGACCAACAGCTCAATTTACTGCCTCTGCATCCTGCTTTCTTCCTAGTGAGCCTCTGCAAGTATCTTGTCTTTTTAGCTCAACTAGAGTGCCTGCTTTGGAGATTTTTGTCCCTAGCACGATTTATTCAACTGCTCCTGCAAGTAAGATTTTGATACAAATGACCATTTTTTGCTCAACAGATTAAGATAATTTTATCTAATGACATATATGAGATTGGCCTGTTTCTCCTCCTAGTTTCTCCTCCTTTCAGATTTTCCGTTAGAGGTCACCACAGTGAATCACTTGCCTTCTATCCAGTCCCAATTTCAGTTTTAGGGTTGTCAGGGCAAATTGTTTCATACTAAATGATATCCACACCAAGACACATGACAATGATGGATGTCTATTGTAGAGATGAAGCCATTAATTAGAAGTCCCACTCTTAGTATCCCAGCATCCACCACTCCTGCCTGGAAATAACAAGTTCTGATGAAATTTAATTCAGAGGCTTCATTCCCAACCATACGTCACTCGAATCCCCCCAAAGTGAGTTAGATGATAGCTGAAGAACAATCTCTGAAAGATTAAATTCCCCTCCAGCTACATTTCCAAGTGTCTAATAGCCCATCCCTGATGAAGGGAGGTTATATTATCACTTCCTCAAATATTGAGTTACTTTCACAGCTGCTCTTGATCTGGTGTTTGTAAAATGGGGCAATTTTAAAATCCACCTGGGTTTAGTTCAATACTACTTGAACTAGGGCATAAAAAAACATGTCTGATTACATGACCCAACATTGTTGCCTCTAAAATGTAACGGCAGGTGGTCACACAATCAGCCAACAAAAGATTGGTGTAAGCAAACGTTATCTCCTTTTTTTTGTGGGTCCAACATGTAATACAAGAAGACAACATCATCTAAGTGAACTGACGTAATCATCTGCTCTAATCTAACTGTTTATTTTGCATCAATACAAAGTGGTATTCTGCTTTCACAATGTCAAGTTCTTTTTTCATTACATTTGGGTCTTTAAAGTACCATAATTATATTGAACTCTATATTCCAATGCCATCCGTGAACTAGTGCACTTATTTCAGTTGAGAACAGACGTTATGTCCCTTAATGGCTTCCCACTTGCTTGACTAATTAGCAGTCCAACACAAATGAGGCGAGCAGTCTAGTGGAATATGCCATGCATGCAATTCACAGCAAACACAACTGAATCAACTCTGTGAGTGCTTCTGAGAGGTCAACTGTGTGTTAACATACATATAGTAGTAGCATGACCGTTTTTTGAACCATTCATGATAGCAATGGTACCCTTGCCGACATCACACAGAGACACAAAACGAAGTAACAATTCCAGCTACTTGGCAATAACCATGCTCATTGAACAACACAAATGAGGCGAGCCGGCTCATGGAAAATGCCATGCATGCAATTCACAAGAAACCCAACAAACTGAACCAACTCTGTGTGAGTCCTTCTGAATGGTCTTCTAGTATATGTGTTAACAGAGGCATGACCATTTTTAAACATGCATGATGGCAATTGTAAGAATTGGCATTTTAAAGAATAACAGTATTAAAAATAATAGTCATGCAACATCCAAAGTTGAAGAAAACAGATATCTACTATGAACTTACCAACTGACAAAAGTATACCGTATGATTAGACTGTGTAATATTTCTTGAGATTCTTATAGTTTTTTCAGTTAGTTGTATCATACGACTGTTTTGTATAAAGATTTTAATGTTCAGGCTGGTAGTTGGAGACCCTCGGGGAAAAAAAATTCACAGAAGGATGCTGGATTTGATCATGTTTTCCACGTATATAGCCTTCATTTGGATAGACGTCTTTTAACATGACTTGACAAGCACCTCAAGTGACGACTACTTTGTACTCTTGAGTGCTTTTGACACTTAAAGCACCACTCCACTATCAACGGCATACAACAGATGTTTGAGAACATCTTGGAAATGTTTTTTCTCAACACACTGCCCAAAAAAAGAAAAAAACAGTCAAGCCAATATAGTTAAAAACTGCAATTTGCTGTCAGCTCCTTCGCTACTTTGCTCTTGGTGTTATCCACAGGTGTGGAGTTGGAAATTACCAGTGTTTCTTACTGCATGCCTATTACACAGTGGCAAAGCTAAGATCAATGTTACCTCAGCTTTATTGCTTTTCCCTGGGGGAAGCCAAACACACTCATGCATCACAAACTACGCATTGATGGAATCAAGCATGTCAGATAACCTACATCACGGCACAGACACAAAATGACGTAAAATAAATAAATAAATAAATAAAGCTACTTGACAATAATCACGCTCATTGACCAAATCCGATATAACCCGTGCTGGAGCAATCTATCTTTCAGGTTTGCCACCCTTACTCTCCTCCTCAAACCCATGACAGGTAGGATGAAATATCGATCTGCTTTTCAGGCCTGCTCTTTCCGACCCTGATTAAGTTGGGTTGCAACAATGTGTCTCCTGCACTTGTAAGACAAATAAATTGCACTTGATTTAAATCCGACAGTTGCGATTGAACAAAGGCAAGACCACATTTGGAGAGAGGGAGGGAAGATGATCGATCAGCTATAGTGCCGAAGCACTAATGTGAAGAGTTTAGTGGCTGAACCTAAAAGCATGCAAACTGCATTGTTCTTAATCTCCAGTTTGAGAGAAAACGTGGGACTCAATGAAGCTTACCCAAGACATATTAAAGTAGACATATTGCTACTTTACAATTTAAAATGAGGTTCAGATGTAGAATTCATTTCATCACTCATCCACTGAGACACACACCCGTCAATTAATCTCGCAATAGGGTACATAACATAAGCAAGTCAACCATAAATTCTCGATATTTAAAGGTGAATGGAAATGAGGGTACTTTTACTTGCAGCCTACTTGTTTTATGTATAACTTCTGAGGCACTACTGCGGTACAATCAAATCGGAATGAAACTGTCAGTAGCAATTGTTCATCAACAACTCAAAAATGTAAGGTCGGTGTATATTCTTCCATCAAAAACATCTGTTAACTGTGATGAAACAGGCATCGCATGCACTGACATCAGGAAGGAGAGTGACATACCCAGTCAGGAAGGAAACATTGACATGCTGCGGGCTGTAACGGTTCACAGCCCTCTCTCACTGTGATGGATGGCCTTGTGTGCAAAGCTCCAGTTCTTTTCTCTAAGGCTACAACTCGCTCCTGCAAATATAACACTGTTTTATTTTAGAATTGTCTTATATTATTCTGTATTTAAATGGGGAAACTCATGTGGGAAAAATCTGAATCGCTACCTTGTTCTACTATTCTCATCAGATGGCAGTTGGGAGTTAAAAATCGTATTCATGCCTATATGTGACTAAAATATATATTTTTGTTCATTTCAAAGGAATTTCCTGTGGTTTGGCAGTTAGATACTTTTCCTGACCGTTTATTCCATGTGGAATAGCAACAATATTTTCCAAGATTTAAGGACATGACCGAGTTCGTCTAAACAGCAATAAGACCAGGTAAAAAAAAAAAGTTATAATCACTATATATACATTGATTTTGCTCATATGAACTAGCAAAAATTTATATTCACATTCATAATCTGCAGCCAATTCACCCAAAATGCATTTTTGGGAATGCGAGATGGAATCACAAAGCCATTGCCAAACATAAAAAGACAATGAAAACTCCACACAGAAAGGCTTAGACTAGATTTAAACACGCCACGCTCACAACTATCCCAACCACAAGTCCAACATTTAGTTTGTATTCCTAAATATATTAGACCATCAACCTTAGGTTATTCCATGTTGTTTTGGCTCAATTTTGTAAAAAAAAAAAGCACTCAGTGAGGATGTTTACTCAAAAAGTCAAGAAGAGTACAGCCTGCCCCAAATAACAGAAGTATGCATTGGGTCTATCATGATGTATTTACTATAGCATGCCCTTGGGTAAGATCATAAAGACATAGAACTGGATGATTTTCTTTTCCTCCTCATCCCTCTTTGATCTGTTAGCTGTCCCAAAATACCAACAAAAATACAAATGCACATTTTGAAAAGACAAACACACATGCGTTTATACCTCCCAGGTTTGGCGTATGATTAAGAACTTGTATCTCTGGGGTATATTTTCTCTTTGGGGGATGGGGTAACCTTAGGCAGGCTCAATGTGTCCTGAGAGTTGTAGCACAATGATGATGAGGTGTCACCACATATAGGGATACACAAGGAGACAGCTGCCACCAGTAGCAGCGGTGACAGCGTCATCATGGAAGACCCTCCTGGACATGCACATATATATATACACACATACACTAGCAATGCAGATTGACAGTATGTTTTTGGATTCTAATCATGTACGATCCACGACCTATACTAGTCAGGCAAGGAATGCAAGATAAACTAAGGAACATAGTACAGCATTAACATTGCATTATAAAATGTATCATAACATAGTGTATCATAACATAGTGTATCATAACATAACGTTGTGTAACGCAGGGAATAGTAACGTTTCGTACCGGCATGATGTAACGCAACACAAAAAAAACACAATGTAACACAATGCAACATGACATAACACAATGTCACACAATGCAACATGACATAACACAATGTCACACAATGTAACATGACATAACACAATGTAATACAATGCAACACAACCCAATGCAACATAACATATAACATAACATTCATTCATTTTCTGTACCACTCATCCTCACAAGGGTCGCAGTGGGTGCTGGAGCCTATCCCAGCTGACTTTGCTAGTAAGCCAACATAACATATAACATGCAATATACAGTGAGTTGAGCAATTCTTCAAAAAAACAAACAAAACAACAGCTCATGGCAAGCAACAGCAACATTCTGGAAACAATGAAGTAAGGTGACAGTGAGTGATGGTGGACGCAATGTAATAAAGGTCAGCAAGACACGGGGGCTGAACACTTCTTACACGCACTTTTATGTGAATTAATTTGAATGTTTTTGCCTTGCCGCTTGAAGGACACAAGTTTTATTATTTCTCCCACACTGCTAGCCGTATATTCTCATTAGCGCCACGCACAAGGACAAGGAGTAGAGGCAGTTTTCATTAGAATGAAAAAGCAGATTTAAATCAAGATGACATTTCTTTGGTAAAACGTCTTGTAAAATGAGATTCCGGTTGAGAAAACTCATTGAAGTAAGTGAACAGCATCTTCTTGAAAAGTGTTGATAGATTGCTATTGTATGCACTATATCAATGATTCAACTAGATCAATATGCAAGGCCATCCCATTGTGAGCATTCCACTCATCCATTTCAAGGCCTGCAGAGCTAATTTTGATGAAAGAGGTTCACTTAGGGACACCTTTCAATATAACTCTCACTGTCTCACTGCAATAATGATCCTATAAACTTATTCATTCATTAATGTTCTGACTATCCTCACGCTGACAAAAGTGTCTAGGGAAAATTTAGAGTGATCAACCAGAACTAACATGGATATTTTTTGGCATGGTGGAGGAAACCGAAATATCCGGACAAAACCCATGTAGCCCAGAGGAGAACATGCAAACTGTTCACAGGAAGGTGAAACCCATCAAGTGCTGAACCCTCAATTTCAGGACCACCAGGGTTGGACAGCGCCCCCATTCAACAAAGCACAATCCTAAAAGACAGAAATATCTGTCTAGTTTATTTTAAACCAATAATTAACTCCAGAAGTGGACTAGCACTCAAGTTGGGCTCATATTGGAATAATAGGATGCTCCATTGATGACATTTGCAACATGACTTGCCTTAAAATTCAGATATGCAATACGCGGTAATTAAAATGACTGTCTCTGTTGTCTATTTTTAATGTAGTCTCATTTCATTTGGGAATGACCCAAATTTGGGGCTTTTTGGCATGTTTTCTGGTGCTACAAAGCCAAAGCCCAGATGAACCAAATCTTCAATTTCCTGCTGGCGTTATTGGTCTCCTGGAAAGGTGGAAACAGGGTCAGGCACACAGACAAAAGCTCCAATGGTTATCACAAAGCAGCAATAATAGCTGCAGGTGGTATTGGATGGTTGTTTCAATTTTAGGGAGAAGTAAAAAGTATTGTATCAATTTAAATCTGCACTGGTAAGATATCTTCTGCACTCATAAATCTTTGCTCAAAAGAACATGCAGCACATATCTGATTTGGATCTTGCATTGTTTAAAAGCTTTAAAATCTATTTAGGTAGCTCATATGAGTATTTTTGTTTAGATTTTAAATCTATCTATGATCATATCTTGACCCCATATGCCGCAATCTCTGTTCTAAAATGAGATATAATGAGGGATTTTTTTATTTACCAGTAAGTGAAACATTTACCAAATTCCGATGTCTTCTAAAATGTATCTCATGCACCAAATATTTACTCCGAGTATAACTGTCTAAATGTATGAACACATTAAACAAGTTGCCTTTTTCCATAAATGATCATTTCAATTGGTGTATTGCTCAAATTACCTTATGGTCCACCCTGGTTAATTTAATACGGTTAAATAAGATTCATGAGAGTTGCATGATAGTTTAGACAGCTCTGCGAGAACTAATTTTAATCACAAAAACATCATGAGGATTAAAGTGCGTCCCTGTAAACTGAGGCGATTGTTGCCTGTTATGGCTCCGCAAACCTGCTCGATGCCTGGGCGAGCAGATGAAAATGTGCCACGCTGAATTCTTTACAGATGATTTCTCTCATTAATTTGCAGGCTGCAGATGTTGCTAATTCATCACAGTACTAACCTCCTGCTGCCGCAGCTGTTGGAGGTGGGGCGCTTGTGTATGTGAGTGAGTGTAAACACTTGGCCTGTGTGGGGATGTTTTGCTTGCGGATGTTTGCGGTAACAATGCGATTGTACGGATCTTGTGCCGGTGCGGTCTTATATTGAAATTAAAGGAGCAGGCGGAGCGTGAGGTGCGTAGTCACTTTGAATCTGTCAACATTGGCAGATGTGACAAATATAATTTTAACAACTTTAAGTAAGGCATCCCTAAAAACCAACAACAAGGTACAATATTGGAGACATTTTCTATTTCAAATGTTAATGATAAGAATGACAACATGTATCAAAACTTGTGTGTTTTGTCCTCATAAACTCTATTGATAGATGTTTCCATATAATTGCCTGATGGTGATTGGTTGCTCTGAATCATATTTTTATTTAAAGACAAACAAAGAGGATTTAGGGATTAACTAATCATTATTTAGTTTTTAAAAATAAATTTGCCCAAAAGCACAGTGCACTGCATGCAAGCTATTTATTGAATACACTACCTAATTAAAAGAAAAAAAGTACGACAACCAAAAGTGAAAACTTATTGTACCCATGTGCCCTTTAAAATAAAAGGTTAGGAGCTTTTTCGTATAGATAATTGATTGGCTACATTGACCGTGCTAAGGTGTTAATTAGGTATAACTCACTCTATAGCCTAATTGACTGAACTAGAAGTGTCCACGGTGGCTCACAGACATTCCTTGTTAGGCATTTAATTGCTTCTAGTGAAGCCTTGTTCACAAACCTCCACTGAAAGTAACTGTACACTCAAAGCTTGTTTACTGAGCGATGGGCACTGGTGGGTATCTCTTCATTATCGCAATCAGCATGGACATGCTTGTAATCAAATGACACAGCGGGAGTTCTGGTAAGTATGTCAGGACATCTGTAAATATGCTGGGGAATTAAAAATAAGACTGGCAAAAGATCCACTTGAGGATTTGTTTCACAGTGTGTAATGACCTCAACTGTACTTTCTCATGAAGCCCCCAGCCCCACTGTGTTTTAAAAACAGTTTAGTACAACATTTCCAATTCTAACTTTTATTGGAATGTAGCAATTTATTCCCTGAATATTTTCCAAAATATTGAACCACGGGAGATATCTTTCCTTCAGTTTCCAAATGATGCTTATGGTGTATTGACTGGTTTGTGTACTGTATGTGTGCATACCTGTCAAGCCAGGTTGTACCATTTGAGTGGAGTCAATCCAGTGAGGCCATATGTCCTGTTCACAGGGAGTCTGAGCAGTAGAGACTGGAAACTCTATTCAACCACTGCTGTCCACCTGCCAGACCATATGGAAGTGGAAAAAAAGTAATGCATTGGAAGAAAAAACCAGCTATGCCAACCATATTAAAAAAATTCCTTCATTTTATTAATAACACAACTTATAGTCACCCACAAACCTTGACTAGTTAGCTAAGGCACAATGTCAGGACAAAACAATGATGTCCTGATATGGTTTGAATTGACTTGTAGGATATGTAGTTTAACTCTAGACATCCATTTTTGATAGTGCTTTTCTTTGTAGTGCAGCGTTTGTACAGGACCAATATGCCTGCCAAATGACAAATGCGATAGTCATTTGATACCAATTTGTATGGTGCTTTTGACTCTCAGTACTGAAAATATGAAATGTTATTGTTGATAGGAGTCACATCCATGCCAGATGAAATGGTGGCCAGAATATTAACTTGACCCATTTGGATCATTCATGAAGGCTACCATGCTGTGTTGGTGTAATAGACTGCATATAATCACAATACCTGCTCTGGCAATAATAGCTTTTGCTCCATTGTTGAAATAGAGAGCCGGATATACACCTCATATGTTTTTATGTGTGCGTAAATGTGTTTGTAAGGCCAAATGGGAAGAATAGCTTTTACCTGGATTGAGAGCACCATTCAAATGGTAGGGCTCTTGGATATATTTGCCTTTTTTATTACTAATAATTCAAAAAAACGCAGTTTTCATCCGGGCTGAAGTGCAGAATAAGGGAAAAAATAGAAAAATACAACACAAATCCAAGTCAAAGAAAAAGCAACAGTGCTCCTGTATGTATAACCATTGTTGTTTACCTTTTAGCAGGGAAGGATTTATTTATTTTTCTTACATCTGATATGCACCAGGCTTGCTGTCCTTTATCTTTTTCTGTTGCCTTTTCCTTTTCTTATCACCATGACAAAACACAAGTGCCACCTCAGTCGATCCATGACAGCATCACTTTTTGTCGATGTCGTATGGGAGGACTTGTCAAGAGGACAGCCACATCTGAGCATTTTTTTCCCCCTGAAGCGCCTGTCTCGTCATTGACCGACACCCCAATTCCTCCCCCTTCTTTCCCTTCAGAAGGTTGTTTCTTCATCCATGTGGATTCCCTTCCCCAAACAGTGGAAAATGACAGTTCTGTGGGTTTTCTGTGCTACAGTGAGTGGGTTGAACTGCAGGACAATTACAGTACAGCAGAGCCTTAAAGCCTATTCTGAATTGAGTCGTTACTTGTTCTAACATGGTTATACTTTTTTTTTATCCTAAAAGTGCAGTCCTAACCATCATCAAAGTCTGACAATAAAATAAATAATGGCCGCATTCCCTTTTATTCCAGGCTGTAGATGGCAGTAATGCATCATAAGGCATGAAATCCTACAACATTCCGAATCACAGAAAATCATTTGTTAATTTTAGAGAAATGATATGATGGAACTCAAAATCTAATGGGGATGACATGATCACCTTGCAAACATTTAAATTCAGGCTTCCATAAAATATATATTTTTACTTCATTACATAATTAATGTTAAGTGATTACATTCTTGATCCCAACTACATATATTACACAAGTATTCTTTTTTTCCCTATTCCTTCTCACTGATTCTGGCCCTGATAATGTGAGAATGTTGTCAGACACCATACCCAAGTGATTGCCATGTTGTGTTGACAGTATGTACTGAATATCAGAGGCTATATTGCACTCCTGAAAAAAAAAAATGTCCTTCTGCCATTATCGCTGAGTGAGAGGTTTCTGGGGAAAAAGGTCATTTGGAGGCTATATTTTAGCAATACAAAAGGCCACCGTGAACTACTGCTGAGATCTCTAGTCTTCTGAGAAAGTCATTAAGACCTGGCCACAAAGCTGTGTAGGCAAGAACGTGTGCTTTGATGGACAACCTATGTACAGTCCACACACCTGAGTCCCCTTGCTTACAGTCTGACAGACAAGAAAGTGTGAAATATCACCACTGGGACTTCACTGTTGAGCTAGATAGAGATCAGTACTTCTTTGCCCAAGAATGGAAATGATCTATCTATATTAACTCTGGCTAATTCACCGGTTCATTGGTCTTGACAGAAAAATTACATATTGACTGTAAAGGCGTCCGAGCGTCGCCACAACAAACATAATGGCACCCTTACTCAATAATACTGCTTGAGACGTACAGCCCAGCCCATCCAGGGTAACCAATGATCAGCCATCGATAAATATGTCAGAAATCTTCTTTTAGGGCCGCACTCTATAATCACCATTTGTTTGCATCATTGACAATCTGTCACCAGTCCAGTATCTCTTGTGTCATTTGAAATGATGACAATAATCCTCAAGTGGGTCTGGGAAAAGGAAGCAGACAGCATTTGAATATTATTGAACATTTCGGAGACAATGAGATGATGGAATATGTCATTAAAATCATGAGTAGCCATTCTCTTTCTTGCTTCTAAGCGTGATAAATGATTTGTTTTAAATGAAATTGACACTGCACATGATTGGAATAGCAATATAATCATCCGTTCATGGCCTGACAAATATTAATATCAAAGGTGATCTAGCCTATTCCTGCATTAATCAATCTCTTTCATGGCATGTAGTAACCATTCATATAATATATTTTACAGAATGGCAGAGAATCCCAGAAAATGCACCCAAACCAGGAACATGCAAATAACAACTGGGAAATGGAGATAATACCTACAACTTTTATTTACTCACCTGATTTATTGGAGTGACTGACATTTGCCAAGAAAAAAAATGCAGATTCATCTCAAGCCATGTAGTGAGTAAACGTCGGTCAATACTAACAATAACGGAATAGGCTACAAAGTAGAAAAACATATTTTTTTCTGGTAAAAAAAGAGTGGTTACACCATCTTTTAATATGTTGCGCCTACTGTGCAACAGAAAACAAGTTTCTGTATTTCTTAGAACATTTGCAAAAAACCTTAAATGTACTTTCTAATGTTTCCCATTGTTACAAAAATTACCACAACAGCTCATAGTAATCAGAAAACATTTAAAGACAGTTGCCTTTTCATCTTTTTAGCCATATGTAAACATAGTATATTGAGGATGATAAATTTTAGTGCTTTAGCTGCAGGATAACACTAAGTTTTAATTAGATTTGGGTCCTGAAGGGACATTTTTCATTGGTTTTCTGCTATATGACCTCACAAAGAACACAATCCCAAATGGTTGCTAATTACGGTTTAATTTTCAACACTTTTACACCCTGCTGAGCTCTGAACAAGATAACCTTCTGTCATTGTTATTTTCTTCGGGGGGGGGGGGGGGGGGGGTTGTATTGTAAGAGACGTTCTTTTCTCACCACGGAAAATAAAATTAAAATCATAGCCTGCAGCATGTTAAGTGATGAAAAAGCAGAATGGCTTTTCCATGAAATCTTGGTCAAAGTGAAAAATGAAAAGAACATGTTTTACATTATTATACTAGTGGATACAATGGATTCACAAGCGTCTGTCCACTGGGATGTTGCTTACAAGAGAGGTTCTTAAGTTTTTTGACCTCAGATCGGAGATTTTCATGTAAAAAATTTGCTTGCAGCTCATTCCGTAGTGTCGACTTGACAATTTTTGGATTGTACTGTCATTTCGATTTAACTGTGAATGATCTATTCCCTTTATATCAACCCCAATTCTTTTGTTTTTTGCCACTACAGATCAGTACCAGTGATGTTAAAACAAAATATCAGCATTTTTTTTTCAGTCCGCTATTTTTGGCATTTACCAGAACATAGGTGATTCTCTATTTGATGATATGTTTATTTAATCTCCAAGATATGAAAGGGCACATCTAGACCCGTGGCATTTAAGAATCAGACTTGTATGACACACATGGCTCTAAGAGAAGAGGATGACTTTGTCCGTGTCAGCGCTGTGCACCAGTGGTCGTGATTTCAACCTCAATATGAATTGGTGGCCCACCGCGACATGTGACACATCTTAGTGCAGTTTTGCCAGAAGCTCTGAGTATAAAGAAGAAATGGACACCTAGTGAAGGTGTGCCTTTAGCTAGGAAGTCTCAGTTGAAGCTGACCTGTTTGCTGTGACTCAAAGGATGACGTACAGCCAATGTTTTATTCATGTTTAGGTCATCAAATCAGCTTAGTAAAAATGTTTGCCCACCAACAATGTTTGTTTTGGCATCGCCTCAGCATGATAGTTTGAAAATTCTGGGTCGACTTTGCTGCTATAATGTGTGTGTGTGTGTGTTTGTTTTATGGCAACAGCTATGATTCCAAGCGTATTATATTAGCATGAATAGTGGCAGGTTGATATGTGTGTGTCTTTATTGGTGTGCATGAGCATACATGTGTTGATTTGGCTGCTTCAAATGCCTCCCACTCTCTTTTTAGAATTCAGGCCTCACAGCTCTTATTACACTTTCCTTTATTACTGCACGCATCTATAGATGGAGGTGAATTTGGTGTCTGCATTTGCACACAATATACCTAAACAACAAAACACAGGATAGATTCAATGATCGTTTACCACCGAGGCTCACGAGATTAATGGTAGTGGTATAATGGATGCGTGGGTCGATATTTGTTTGGAGAAAAAAAATGGGCACAACTATATTATAGTTGGCATTCCTCTACAGGGGCCACTAATTATGTAATTAAGAAAAAATAGAGTTTAGCCTATTAAATATATTACATTTGACAGTTCGTCCCATCTTTTGTGATTTCTCAGACTAACATGCATGATTATCCTTTGTCTGTAGAGACAATGTTTAAGTATCAATTTACTTTACATATAAACATTTATCTGCTTGTTCTTTTTAGGAGGGATGAAACTAAAATTTACATTTTCCCCTATAGACAATTCAAAGTCTTAAAAAGGGACCAGGCAGATTAGTTCCTAGCTGTAAAAAGTTTAGGTAAAAACATAAGTTCCATAATGAATTTCTAGTGCTCTTGGCTAAATTGATATGGTAAATCAAAGCCTTATGTTAAACCCAACAACCTGCTGCATGATATTTGCTTCTAAACTTTCAAAGTAGCAAACATTTAGACTTACTTTAGTGCCCAACACAAAGTGGGAGTGAAGGTCAGGAGGCAGGGGGGGGGGGTAATCTATCTCTATTTGTCAGACGGTAGCATGCTGTGACAGGCGATAATTCATTTTGATAGTAACCATTGAACTGTTGTGCCACATCTATACATATAATTTGAAAACAGTCAAGAGAAAATTAATTCACAGACCATTAAAAAACATGTCATCAACAATAAGGCCTTATTTTTCTTTTCAATATGCCTATCTGTGCACAGATCTTTTAAGGCACTTTCCAGTCAAAGTAGAAATTACTAACTATTTTATTTACTATACTATTTTTGCATGAAAATAAATACAATTGTTAACATGCCTGTCAAATTTGCATGAATAGAAAATAGTGATTATATGTAATGAGGCTTTAAAAGGGGAGCAACATTTTTTGGCTTGTTAGTATATATAAAGTATTTACTATACAAGATAAATACGTATAATAAAAAGATTGCTGGAGCATACCTTACCAATATGAGCAGCCAAGTTTATAATAGTGTCTCCATCGCAGGCTGCATTGCAGACAGAAATTTCATATTCTGTGGCTGAAAGCTTGATCTTGCTTTTTCTCTCTGCAATGTGACCTGAAAGGAATGACATCTTGAGATTCAGGCAGTGTAAACCCAATGTCTAGCGACACATTTTCTTCTGCCTGTAATTTCCAGTAGGATGTCAATCTGTTTTTCTTTTTATGTGAGTGGGTGTGACCTCAAACAAACACGATAAGGGGACGCTTAATCAATAGAACTAAATGTCAGCGCATAAATGAACACGAACAGGCTATCAGGCAGATGTTAAAGCTCTGCTGGTTGTCGGCGTACTAATTGCTGCATTTCCAAGACTTGGGAGGGGGCAAGAAAGTGAGGACAGAATAAAAAATGGGGAAATAAAATAGAAGCAGAGATGGAGTAGTAGAGGCAGCAGGTGGGCACGGCCCAGCTCTCTCTAGATAAGACTCACACAGGAAATTGTTGTATGGAAACTCAAGTGGAATACTAAGAGACTCTCTCTCCCTCTCATGGTCTCTGTGGCTCTTTGCATGTATTCATTGGAGAAATAGTATGTCACAGAAATTCTGAATTCATTGCACGCTGTAAATGCAGCATTTCGCAGAAAGCTCCAGGTTACAAATGAGAACGTGAACAGAATAGTGGATACTTCACAGAAAATAATAGTGTTACTTTTGTTGTTTTTGGGAAAAAAACAAGGCATTTACCCTGAAAGTAATATAAGGATACAATTATATTAATTATACTGGACTCTTTTATTGAGAACAAATTGTGCATTTTTGTGTGTGAAATCTAAACAAATATACTTTAAAGTACGAATACTTCAATCCATCCACTTCCCAGCATGCATCGTGTTCAAGTTCACGACTATGTCAGCTGACCTGACATGCCTGGTTTCAAAAAAATGTGGACAATTCTTAAAGTTCTATCATGTTATGACTTGGATTTTCGAACCCGATTAAAGAAACCAAACTGGCTTTCCAGTTATGACCATAAAAAGAATAGACAAATTTGCAAAACTAGGAAAGTGTATTTAATACATCCAATTGCCTTACAGATATTCCAAGTGTTCTGGTCAAAAATTACAGAGAAGGTGCAGAGTTCAAGCAAAGCAAAGAAGAGGCTAATTTGAAAGTTTCTCATATAATCTGCTTAGTTGCAGTATTTATCCAGGACCAGCATACTACATGGCTGGTGACAACACTGCTCTACAATGCCATCACGTTTCATCATCATGTCTAGCCGTTTCTTAAAGGCATACCCCACAATTTCGTTAACATCGCCTGTTGATGTTGCTTCCTCACTCTTGAGTGGCATAATACCTAGAGAATGAGACACAGTGATATCAATGATTTGTGTGTTAAAGCTAAGACATGTATATGTTAAAATGTTGGCTAGTATAAACCAAACAATCGAGAGTCAGCAGTTAAAATTTTGCAACAATGTCTTACGTAGAATAGAGTCGATGTCCCTCTTGGAACTGGTGAAAAAGCCTCGGTCTCCACACACCATATTAAGGGCTTCAACTAGATTAGGTCCACACAAATGTTGTGAACCCATGGCTCTGGAACATGGCCATGACATGACCAATAAGGCCAGGACCGAGGTGGAATAAAACCACAGTTGTGCCATGATACAAGATATCTGTGGATAAACGCGTAAAATTAGTATGCACTTTAATACACTCTTCTACAAGTCTGCACAACAAGAACACCTTGAAAAGAAAATATAAAATCTAACACATACCTGAGGAGGAGAAGTGTAAGAAAAAGATGGACAAGAGTCTGTGTGACACAGTAGCAGTAGATGGACTGCTGAAATCTGGATGGTGTTGGTCTGGAGGTCTTCTGTCCATTAATACCCCACGCATCACCTTTAAATGTACCCATGTATGAGAATGACGTCGCCAACAAACTTTTCCGTCAACTAGCGTGACGTCATTGCTAAGGTCCACTTAGATCTACTTTTACTGAAAGCCCTTTTTGCAGCATCAATTAGTAAAACAAACCATGCCAAATGACCCGGCATGATGTGATCACTTGTTGGTCAAACATGGTTCATTCAGTCCTGTATGGGGTGACCAATCTATTGGAAACTTCATCTTGTTTTGCCTATTACGCAGGTCCAATTGTGATGAGCCTGAGACAAAGTATTAAAAAAAATATTGTTTTTACGACACACTATGCATTGTTCAATTTGACTATTTTGACAAAATTGCATTACTATTGCATAGCAAAATGATAGAAATGAGCTATTTCTATGCGATTCTTTTTGCAATACAAAATAGCTCATAAATAGTCTAACTATTTTCTGATTTAAATGCATTAGGAACCTCCGTCCAAAATAGACTAATTGATTAGGACTGTTAAACAAATGTCTAGGGATACCAAAAGGTAACCATTAAATTAAAACATATTGTAGGGAAAGTGATTTGATATGGTTACACATTGCCTGATTATCCATGAGCATGTGGAGCATACAAATAATATAATTATTCAACTATGTATCAAAATGCAAACTGCAAGCAACCCTCAGCAAGTCATTTGATGCTGCTTTGTGTTGATTATGAGTCTGCAATTCTAATATGCTTATAAGTATTTATGCTATTTGGGTTGCAAACGGTAAAGAAATAAACCTAAAGGTGCCTCACAATTATAAGACACAATGTTATCCTATTTATCCAGATGGTCGCTTATTATGACCATTAAATTAGATTTTGGTGTTTTGCATGTTGATTGGTGTTTATGCATTTTTTTTTATATTTATATTTTTTGATAACATTTGTGAATAACAGTATTTGAATTATGTTTATCTAAGTTTAATTATGTTCAGCAATTTCCTCTGAACCTCAGCTTTCAAACTACAATAGAAAAAAATGCAAACAGTGTACACTATATACAATATTTGCAAATAATTTCCACAATTTCTGATCAATACCATGCATTGCATCAATTTCACTGATCCTGTAGAATACTACTGCACCAATGGTATTCATATAAGTTTGTCACATAACAAAAATCAAAGCATAAAGAATAGCTTTGACCAGGGTGAACATACAAAAAGCAATTGAATTTGTGTCCCCTCATTTGTTTTTCAGTTCTGCAGATGTCAGCTCCATTTAGCTGCTGAACTGAGTTGATTGTTGCACCACCTGCGCAATTTTTTGGGGGGCTGGGGGGTGGTCTGCTTACCAACGTCAAGTTCCATTTACCACCTGGGTTATAAGCACTGCTGACCT